>NW_015170922.1:335756-336125 GCF_001447785.1 Gekko japonicus | reverse complement strand
CTAAAGCACATTTTAAAGATATTTTCTTCATATGCTGTGGCTCTTAATAATTTTGTTGATTTCCACATTTTTAACCATTTGTCTAAACTTATATTATGCCCCAAGTCTTTCATCCAGGCTTTCATACATGGTTTTATTATTTCCTCTTGCATCTCATTACTTAATAATATCTCTCTTTGGCATGTCCTTTGTTTATTCTGTATCACCTGGTAAGGACATAAGGACATAAGAGACGCCAATGTTGGATCAGGCCAAAGGCCCATCCAGTCCAACACTCACAGTGGCCAGGAATACCAGGTGCCATCAGGAGGTCCACCAGTGGGGCCAGGATATTAGAAGCCCTCCCACTGTTGACCCCCCCCCCCCAAG
>NW_015170922.1:331418-335474 GCF_001447785.1 Gekko japonicus | reverse complement strand
CTGCTCTATCCCTTGCATAATCTTATAAACCTCGATCATGTCACCCCTCAGCCGTCGTTTCTCCAAGCTAAAGAGCCCCAAGCGCTTTAACCTTTCCTCATAGGGAAAGTGTTCCAACCCTTTTATCATTTGGTACACACAGGGAATCCAGTTAACAATGATTACTTCAGTGCCGCAACGGCTCGATATCGATTAATGTGTGAATGCAGCTCAGACACACACCAACTCATCCCCATTGATTGTGGGAAGCGCTGTCAAAGCTGCAGCCAGCTCATGGCGACCCTGCACAGAGCAAGAGCCAAACAGAGAAGGTTTGCCATTGCCTACCTCTGCATAGCAACCCTGGACTTCGTTGAGAGCTAACTTGGTGTAGTGATTAGGAGCGTGGACTCTACTCTGGGAGAACCAAGTTTGATCCTCCACTCCTCCACATGCAGCTGGGATGACCTTGGGCAAGCCCTAGTTCTGTCAGAGCTGTTCTCTCAAGGACAGTTCTGAAAACAGCTTTCTCAGCCCCGCCTCCCTCACAGGGTGTCTGTTGTGGGGAGGGGAAGGGAAGGAGACTGTAAACTGCCCTGAGACTCCAAGTGAAGGGTGGGGTATAAATCCAATCCTCCTCTTCCTCCTCCTCCAGGTTTGATTCCCCACTCCTCCACTTGCACCTGTCTGGATGACCTTGGGCAAGCCGTAGTTATGATAAGAGCTGTTCTTGAAAAAGAGCAGTTTCTGTCAGAGCTCTCTCAGCCCCACCTGCCTCACAGGGTGTCTGTTGTGGGGAGGGTAAGGGACAGAAGTTTGTAAGCCGCTCTGAAACTCCATCAGGTAGTGAAGGGTGGGGTATAAATCCAATCTCTCCTCCTCCCCCTCCTCCTCCTCACCATCCAAGTACCAACCAGGGACAACCCTGCTTAGCTTCTGAGACTAGATCAGGTCAGGCTAGCCTTGACATACCAGGTCAGGGCCTCACTCCCTTTCCTCTTCACATATATCCCCCCATTTACATCCTTTGCAAAGATTGCTCATATGCCTTTCATGTACTATCCATTAATACAGAGCATTCACAGATGAAAGCACTCGACACATGTTAAATTGCCTATGTTCAAGATGCAAAGAAGGTGGGGAGAAATAGCATTCCCTCGCTTTTCCCTGGTTCCACACACACTCAGCATAACCAGTAGAAGAACCCGCTTGTGTGCACTTAGTCTATATGCTCAGGGATTCTTGAAAAAACCAGAGCCCTTTGTTCATGTGTATAAGCACATATAGCTTTTTCCACAATTTATGCTGAACAGACACATGAAAGAGATTGGTGGCTACAAACCTGCTCCCCTGTTGACTGTACAAAGGTACTGTGTGTTTACTGTAATTTTTATATACACACCCCCTACCAGCAGGGAGTGCTGTTGTGCATCTGTGTGTTTGGGCTGGTTTAGATTTTTTTTTTTCCCCTAGCTGTTAGTCTGTTTTCTGGGGGACAGCGAACTGTTTAAGTGTCTTCAAAATGTGAGCTAGAAGCTATATAGGGAATCACTTGAAAACCCCTGTTGAAGTTGGTTTCCTTCAACAAGTTTGGATGGATGGTAGATTAGATTAGATTAGATTAGATTAGATTAGATTAGATAAGATTAGATAAAATAGATAGATAGACAGACAGACAGACGATACACACAGTTGACCAACATTTCAATTGCCCAACCAACCTACTTCTTCTCTACAATTAGATTTGAGGTGTTGACCTTCAAAGGGCCTGCATTTACCCCAGGATTATTTCTTCTTCTCTTTGTGGAATTAACCAAGTTTTGATGTAATTGCCTATTTTAATGAGCTTTTACCTTAATATAATTTGCCTATTTTAATGAGCTTTTACCTTAATATAGCTCGTCTCTCTACTACCATAGCAAGTATCCGGAGTACGGCTGCCACCCTCCAGGTGGAGCTTAGAGATCTTCGAGCTTGGAGATCTCCTGGAATTATAACTGACACACACACCCCAACTACAGAGACCAGCTCCCCTGGAGAGAAAAAAAAATGGCTGTTTTGGAGGATAGACTCTATGGAAATATATCCTGCTGAGGTCCCTCCCCGCCACAAATTGCCAGATCCCCCCTAGCCACCGGCAGGGGATTGGGGGGGGGAATAGGTTGCCAGATCCAGGTTGAGGAACTCCCAGAGATTTGTGGATAAACCCCGGGGGGGCAGGGACAAAAGTGGGGTGCAACATTATAGAGTTCACCTTGCAAAACAGCCATTCTTCTCCAGGGGAACTGATCTCTGTAGTCTGGAGATGAGTTGTAATTCCAGGGGATCCCCAGGTCCCACCTGGAGGCTGGCATCCCTTCCCCAGGCTCCACTAAATCTCCAGGAATCCCCCAACCCTAACCCAGAGTCACCTGACCGGATAGCCCAGGCAAGCCTGATCACATCAGATCTCTGATAATAAGCAGGGTTAGCCCTGGTTAGTATTTGGATGGGAGACCACCATGGAGATCCTGGGTAGCCATGCGGAGGCAGGCAATGGCAAACCACCTCTGAACGTCTCTTGACCTGAAAACCCAATGTGGTTGCCATGAGTCAGCTGTGACTAGACGATACCTTTCATCGCCACCCCTGGACCCTATCTACCACATTTTATTTAATATCTCTCTCTTCTATCTATCTATCTATCTATCTATCTATCTATTCTTCTTCTTCTTCTTCTTCTTCTTCTTCTTCTTCTTCTTCTTCTTCTTCTTCTTCTTCTTCTTCTTCTTCTTCTTCTTCTTCTTCTTCTTCTTCATCATCTATCTATCTATCTATCTATCTATCTATCTATCTATCTATCTATCTATCTATCTATCATCTCTACCTGGGATGAAGAGTGATAAATGAAATAACTTTATATGAAACCGCTTTATAGGAGGCACTACTAGCAATTTCCTCATAGTGACACATGGGGTGCATTGTTACTATACACAAGCATATTTGTGGTCCATTCTGTACACATTTCACAACCCAGACTGAACCAGAAGCCGGACCCAGCAATAAAGGAAAGCTTATTGAAGAAAGACCTCTTCAGTATATCGATCTATCCATCCATCCATCTATCCATCTATCCATCTATCATCTCTACCTGGGATGAAGAGTGATAAATGAAATAACTTTATATGAAACCGCTTTATAGGAGGCACTACTAGCAATTTCCTCATAGTGACACATGGGGTGCATTGTTACTATACACAAGCATATTTGTGGTCCATTCTGTACACATTTCACTACAGATAATTCTTGAGGTACACAGAGTAAAAAACCCAGACTGACCCAGAAGCCGGCCCCAGCAATAAAGGAAAGCTTACTGAAGAAAGACCTCTTCAGTACATCTGACAGTCCACTTAAAGAGCTTGTTCCAAACATGCAGGACTTACAGAGTCTCTGTTCTACCGATCCTTTCCTTCGGGTCACACAGTGTTTTTGCTCATATGTACAGAACACGGGCCTTTGACCGTAAAATTAGCACATAAATAAATGAGTGGATACTTCCATCAAGATTCTGTGAGACTCATAAGATCTCTATCAAAGGCCAGGGAGATCAAAGGGAGGCTTTGTGGCTCTGATGTGTTCCCTGCCTTGCGCCTTTGAACTGCTTTCAGCTGCCAACTGGAGTGCACCCTGGCTTCTTTCAGGCTGCCTGGAGCTGCCCTCAGGGCGCTCGCCTGGGGTGGGCAGGTTGTCGGGGCAGAAGGAGGGATCTGAATGAACATGCCACCCAAAACGGATACCAGAGCAATCCCCATCTGCACAGTGGCCAAATGTCTATGGCTTTTGAACAGATGAAGGACACTATCAACACGTGTCTTGCATTCTTAAGGCATAATCATCTGACTCGAAATGCTGATAACTGTGATGGCTCAGTAAGGTTGACAACTTCCAGGTGGCACCTGGAGATCTCCCGCTATTATAATGGATCTCCAGATGACTGTGAGCCATTCCCTTGGAGAAAATGGCTGCTCTGGAGGGTGGGCTCTATGGCTTTATACCCCGCTGAGGTACCTCCCCGCCACAGCTCCCGACCTCCCCCGG
>NW_015170922.1:299108-331017 GCF_001447785.1 Gekko japonicus | reverse complement strand
ATAGCTAGCAATCCAAAACAGTCCAGTGGAGCCTGAGCGGTGGGTGTTGCCTTCTGACACACTTCCGGTGACGTCAGGGAGTGTGGCGTATGCAAATAAGTTATGCTGATGAGTTATGGTAATGAGTTCATGCACCTCTTTTTCTACAGAATGACCCCTGTGTATCTCCCACCCCACTATGGAACTGCAGTGTGACCCTTCTTGACCCAGAGGGGCACAACCAGGAGAGCACAAAGGGCCACAGTGGATAGGGAAGCCAGGGGGCAATGCCCCCAGCGTGCCCAATGTGCCTACGTCACTTCCGGGTGACACGCACACACATTCACCCGATGCCGGCCGGGAGCCCCCCGCTCCCGGCGAAGACTGATTTGTCAACCCTAGCGGCAGGGTAGGTGCTTTCCTGAGTCACTGCTCACTTCGTGAAGACACATGACACTCTGTCTTTGCTTTTTTCCAGATGTGAACCCTCCACTACAGAACTCCAGCCCTGCAGTGTCTGCAGGACTCACACCTCTGAACCTCCTTCCTGACGGCAACATTTCAGTCTCGTAAACATGGTAGACTTGCCTGACCCCAGCAGCCATTCATTAGAGGGACGCAACGCCAGAAGAGAGAAAACAATGAGTCTTGGTCAGCACCTTTTGACGAGCTGCAGCCTACCCCATCCTAAGAACACAAGACGGGATGTTTCCAAGTTATCAGTGCTTAGTGAGAAATGCTAAACATCAAGGCCCAAAAGGCTAGAATGCATGGAGAAATGCGCCAGGCACCATTCTTTGACAGTGGCCATTATACCCTTACATCCATTCATTTAGTTCTCACGAGACACTAGAAGTTCTCCCTGTGGCACAACCAGTTCACAGCTTAGAAATCACTAGCGCATGGTCAGACAAGGGAGTACAAATCAGCAGCGCATATCATTTTCAAAATCACTCCTCTTTTTGGGTACATAAGAACATAAGAGACACCAATGTTGGATCAGGCCAAAGGCCCATCCAGTCCAACACTCTGTATTACACAGTGGCCAGAAATATCAGGGGCCATCAGGAGGTCCACCAGTGGGGGCAGGACATTAGAAGCCCTCCCACTGTTGACCCCCCCCCAAGATGACAGAGCATCACTCACCCCAGAGTCCCTATCTATACCTTGTGGCTAATAGCCACTGATGGACCTCTGCTCCATATGCTTATCTAGTTCCCTTTTGAAGCCGTGCATGCTTGTAGCCGCCACCACTTCCTGTGGCAGTGAATTCCATGTGTTAATCACTCTTTGGGAGAAGAAGTACTTCCTTTCATCCGTTCTAACCCGACTGCTCAGCAATTTCATAGAGTGCCCATGAGTTCTTGTATTGTGAGAAAGGGAGAAAAGTACCTCTTTCTCTACCTGCTCTATCCCATGCATAATCTTATAAACCTCAATCATGTCACCCCTCAGCCGTTGTTTCTCCAAGCTAAAGAGCCCTAAGCGCCTTAACCTTTCCTCATAGGGAAAGTGTTCCAACCCTTTTATCATTCGAGTTGCCCTTTTCTGCACTTTTTTCCAAAGCTATAATATCCTTTTTAAGGTGTGGTGACCAGAACTGCACACAGTATTCCAAATGAGGTCAAGTGACAGCTACACAGAAACAGCGATGGAGCATTTCAGATCACTCATCTGAGGCATTATATGACCAAACAAAATTTTAAGACATATATTGACACTTTCCTTGCATATGTGACATTTCTTGACGTATGCCTGCGGGGCCAGGGGGGCAATAAAAAGTTACAAAATTGGAGAGAAAAAAGTGCTAAACATTCTGTTGTTCAGTTACACAGTCGAGTTCAACTCTCCGCGACCCCATGGATCAGATCACGCCAGGCCTTCCTGTCTTCCGCCGTCCTCTGAAGTTTGCTCAATTTCATGTTAATTGCATCTATGACACTGTCTAACCATCTCATCCTTTGCCGTTCTTTGCTAAACATTCTACCAATGTTTTAAACACCAAAGCCATTAAAGATGCACACTGTGTTCATCAAGAACGAATTTGTGCATGATATAAATGGATCGTTATCATTTAAGTGTGTATATCATGATGTGCTTTTGTATAGAGCTCCCCTTGATAATGTTCACCGCACAAACTTGTACCAGGGAAACAAACCCACATTCTACGGCAGACTTCTACAGCCCTCTAGTGTTCTAAAACCATAGACCCCGGCAGAAAAAAAAATCGCAAACAATTATGTCCTTTGCTCCCATCCTCTTGTCCGACAACCCCTGTCACAACAGAAAACAGGATCGTTAAGTAAAGGGTAGCTTTGGGAGACAGGGAGGGAAAGGACTTCTCTCGGGATGCAGAAGGGATGTTTCCTTATTGCGAGTCACTGCCACAGGCAATTCATGTGTCTGGAAGCAATGCCTATGGTACATGATTGCTAACCCTCTACTACAGACAGAATTGCTACCGAGTTTTGACTAACACATTTTGGGGCAACATTTTGGAGGATCCTAGTTGGACAAAAAAAACATGCTAATCTTTTTTAAGCGCAGGAAGGAAGGCTTTGGACGAGTGCAATTTTCTCAGGAGGATTTGGTGGTGGAAAGTGCTGTCAAGTTGTTGCTCACTTATGGTGACCCCCTAGGCTTTTCAAGGCAACTGATATTCAGAGGTGGTTTCCCATCACCTGTCCCTGCGTCGCAACCATGGCATTCCTTGGTGGTCTCCCATCGAAATACTGACCAGGGCTGACCCTGCTTAGCTTCTGAGACCTGACCAGATCAGATGAACCTGGGTCACGCAGACCAGGGGGATACATTCCGATTAACTTGCCACTGAGTTTTACTGGAAGTGTGGTTGTGAGATTCCTGCCTGGGAAGGATATCTGAGGCCCCTGCCACACGGGGCGAAAAGGGACAGGCTGAAGCGCGGCTTCTGAAAGCCGCACCAAAAAAACCATGCTGCGGCGGGATCACATTGATCCCCTGAGCCACAGCGCATTCCCTCCCCGGCACAATCAGATGCCGGGGGAAGCAACGGAGGGTAACGGGAGACTGCCGAACTGCGCATGTCTGAGCATGCTAAGTTCAGGCAGGAGCCGGGGGTGCGCCGGCAGAAAGACGGGCCGGCGATCCCACGGCTGGCGTTGATGCGGCCGTCGTGGATGAACCACCTCGGTAGGTGGTTTATTTTTGATGCGTTTCATCGGGGGAAGGGCCGGATCGGGGACGGGTGCACAACGCTGCCCAGATGTTGCAGTGGGATTGCGCCCGTTTGCTCCAGCCCCGATCCGGCCCACTCCTGGCCCAAAACCCCTCGTGTGGACAAGGCCTGGGAAGATCAAAAAGAGTTTCAGTAGCTCTAGCAAAATTGCTCTGAAGATTGTGTCTGTAATGACAGATTTCTGAAGCCCCACCCTGGATAATATGGCTGTTATGACAGAAAGTTGCCTGAATTATTTAGAGATGTGTCCCAACTTGGTGCCCAATGGTGGAGAGAGCCAGGTGGAGCTTTTACACAGCATGGTGTCTTCTTTCTTCTTCTTCTTCTTCTTCTTCTTCTTCTTCTTCTTCTTCTTCTTCTTCTTCTTCTTCTTCACAAAATAATAACCTCACATATATCAATAATTTGATACAATAGTACAACAAAACAATTAGAAAATATATAGTATAACAGAATATACTACAATTAATATCAAGTCATTGCCACTATTGAAACAAGAACCTCTTTTGTAATAGAAAGCTTTTATAAACTTTTATTTAAAAAAAATACTTCTATAGAAATTTCCATAGGGAGGCATGTAAAATTCAAAAGCAGAGTACTACCTATATTCAGCTGTGATATAGTATCAAATTTTCTGAAAACATTAAGCTTCCTCATAAGTGTTAAATAAGCCCAGCGTGGCTTCTGATGGAGTGCTGGAGATCTGATAGGATTTTTTTTAAATGCTGTTTTGATGGCATTTGCCACCAGCAGGGCTCTTTTTTGTAGAAAAAGCCCAGCAGGAACTCATTAGCATAATAGGCCACACCCAACAGCAGAAACACATTAGCATATTAGGCCACACCCCTGACAGCACAGCTCATTAGCACATTAGGCCGCACCCCCATGTTACCAGAAATGTGGTTATCCAGCCACACCCACCTTCTGCTTGTTATTCTGTTTACCTTGTCTGTTGTCAAAACCCAGGGCTTTTCTTGTAGCAGGAACTCTTTTGCATGTTAGGCCACACACCCCTAATGTAGCCAATCCTAATGGGGTTCAAAACCATTTTAGACCAATATAGTAATTATAAGCAGTGGCTTCTAGAGATCCCATGCCTTTCCATAAGGCTCTGATTAGCACAATTACAGCAAAGATCGAAGGCTTCACTTGTATACATTACTGCTCCGTGCAGAAGCAGACCGATCGCTGTGCAGTCTGACTGCTGAAGAACAACAGTTTATTTTGCACTTGAAATTTCTGATAACTGTTGCCTGGGAATCTCGACAGGGAGCTAACAGAAGGCCAGCTGTTAGATTTACCAGGGAGGAGGCTCATTTGGCTTCCTCTGGGCAGTTCAGCTGAAGTGATCAAGTTAAAACGGCAAAGCGCGGCAAGGGGAGGAACACGGCGCATGCGGCAAAAGTGCACTTGTGCGCGACAGGCAAAAGAAAGGCTGTGCACTGGGATTCGCCTTTGCATCACTTTTTCTGCTTGGCAGGAGCATCTGCATTGCAATTCTCCTTCCTGGCATGGCTGAACTGGCTTCTAGGGTTACCAGCCTCCAGGTGGGGCCTGGAGATCTCCTGGAATCTCAACTGATCCCCAGACTACAAAAATAAGTTCCCCTGGATTAAACGGTTGCTTTGGAGGGTAATATACCCAGCTGAGGTTCCCCCCCAGCCCCGTATAAATCACTAGGGATTCCCTAACCTGGAGTTGGCAATCCTATCTGGCACCTACAGTTGCCGGCTCCAGGCTGGGAAATTCCTGGATATTTGAAGGTGGAGTCTAGGAAGGGCAGAGTTTGGGGCAGGGAGGGACTTCTGGACCGCACAACGGCACAGTGTGTGTCTCCCCCGAAGCAGCCATTTGCTCCAGGAGAACAGATCTTTGTAGTCTGGAGATCAGTTGAACTATCAAGAGATCTTCTGCAACAACCTTTTACAGCTTAGCAGTGACCAACTACCAACATTTACAGTTACCAACTACCAGGTGACGCCTGGAGATCTCCCAGAATTAAAACTGCTCTCTAGATCGCAGATATCAGTTTCCCTGGAGAAAATGGCTGCTTTGGAGGGGGGGGGGCTTTATTACATTACACCCCATTGAGGCCCCTCCCCAAACCCTCCCCTCCCCAGGCTCCACCCCCCAAAAAAATCTTCTGGAATTCCCCAGTATGGAGTAGGCAGCCCTATGAGAAAATGAAGAAGAATCAGAGAAGCCGGGCACACCTGCAAGCCCAATACAAGCTGAGTTCATGCACATTTTTTTAAACCTAAGCCCAGTTCAATCGGAATGCAGCCACGGTCTCAGACCTTACGTGATTCTGCTGTAACTCCGAGGATGCGACATAACGAGCCAGCCCGATTAACACGGTAAGCATGCAAAAGGAGATCACTGCAGTCCTCTGTGTTACTGCGGCCATGCGGCGTTTACCTTTTTTTTATATCTTTCCCAAAGCCTGTGCTGTAATTTCTATAACTTCAAAGTCACAGCCACGCAAAGTCTATATGTCTCTGTGAGCGTGTGTTCTGTGTTTTAAGGGGCACATAGTAAAAAGATGCAGCTTGGTAAGTCAAGGTGTGCTGTGGCTGTGATTGTCACAATATTGGGATTTCAGGGTCCCAAGCCAAAGAATATTATCCAGGCTAACTTCACCTACTGATTTCACAGCATTGCAGAATTGGAAGGGGGAGTCGAAGTGATTTGTTATGAGCAGGGGCAGATTAAGGCTCACTGGAGCCCTCAGCACTGACCAATCTTGGTGCCCCCCTCCTTTCCACATTGCCCCAATCTATTTTAGTTGTTGACTTGTCTGACCACATATACAATGCAGGTTGCAGCAATACAAAATTTTATTCATTGGATAACACAATATCAGGGCTATTTTTGGGCAGGAACGCACAGGAATGGAGTTTTGGCTGGCTTCCAAGTTGGCCACGCCCAGCAGGAACTCCTTAGCATAATAGGCCACACCCAACAGCAGGAACTCATTAGGATTGGCTACATTAGGGGTGTGTGGTCTAACATGCAAAGGAGTTCCTGCTACAAAAAAGCCCTGGGTTTTGACAACAAACAAGGTAAACAGAACAACAAGCAAAAGGTGGGTGTGGCTGGATGAGCACACGTTTGGTAACATGGGTGTGTGGCCTAATGTGCCAATGAGCTGTGCTGTCAGGGGTGTGGCCCAATATGCTAATGAGTTCCTGCTGTTGGGTGTGGCCTATTATGCTAATGAGTTCCTGCTGGGCTTTTTCTACAAAAAGAGCCCTGCACAATATACTGTACAAACTAAGCCAAGCTTGGGCTACATAAAGTTCTTTTCACCCGTTTCTCAACTTTGTGGTGCCCCATTTGCCTGTGGTGCCCTAAGCACGTGCTTAGTCTGCTTAATGGTTGATCCACCCCTGGTTATGAGGGTCAGATCTGACATAAATGAGAGCTTGTTGGGCCGGGCCATGTGTGTCACAAAATGTAATGCCAGGTAGTGGAGATATAGACTTTATAAAGGACACAGACAAACACAAAGATTTTTTTAAACTTTAAATAAAACATGCTTAAAACAGTAGCACTCTTACAATATTTTGTTTATTTAACAGTATCTGATAACTGACACCTCTTGTTCTGAATTATTGCGTCAAAATGTCTGTGCTGTGGCAATATTGAGTATGCTGTTCACGTGTGTATCTGTAAGCTGCAAACCTACTTTTGATTTACTGACATTCGCCACAGAAATCTCATGCTCGGAGTTCTGAGTCTAGGACCCAGATTAAAACATGAAATGGCTGAGTGATTAAGAGAGTCTGGTGAAGCAAGCTAGGATGCAGCAGCAGCAGCAGAACTGGAAGCAGGAGATGGCCAGATCCACTGCGGGTCGGATGGAAGCCCTCTGGGGGCCTGATCTGGCCCCCGGGTCGCATGTTTGACACCCCTACTATAGAATCTTTAGCAGTCTCCTCTAAAAGAAGAATCTGGATAGTTGGTCTCCCATCATTACTGATCCTTGCTTCCTTGAAATATCTGCAACATGTCTCAGGAAAGAATCATACACATCCTCTTTTTGGCTCCACAGTCTGTAGGAGATGATCCAATCACAATATTGTTTTTATGTTGTTACCCATTTGTCTTTACACAGATGCTCTCCAGAGGATGTTCACTCTGGGAATTCTTGTTATGGCTACACACCCTGTTGACATACAATTCTACTCCCACCCCCTTTCTGCTGCATGCATTCTTATAGAACAAGTTATATATCCTTCAATCGCTACATTGTTATCATGAGTGCCATCCCCTAAATCTCCATTGTGACTATTACATTGCATTTACATCCCCATTGTAGGAGTTCAAACACATCTTGTTTACTGCATTTCCCATGCTCTGAATCATTCTCTAATTGCTAGTCAGAAAGTTTTAGTCCACCTACAGACAGAAGTGATTCACAAAAAGCAAGTTACATTGGTTCCCAGAAATTGTGCAGAGGGATGAGTTTGATTAGAGCTGAGACATTGCCCTATATCAGGAAGAACATGTCCACTTAATACCACCTTCCAAAGAGATCATACTTGGTGGGCTACCCAACAACTGTAGAGACTTCGGAGTCTTTGGAGGTGTGTTCTAAGTTTCCTTTTCCTTTACAGCAAAACATGCAGCGTTTACCAATCACTTAAGGTGGTGGCGGAAAGTGCTGGAAAGTTGCAGCTGATTTATGGTGGCCCCGTGGGGTTTTCAAGACAAGAGACTAACACAGGTTTCCTGTTTTGAGGATCACGAAACCGCGGGGAAAATCGGGCAAAGCTGTGGGTAAAAACGCAGCCGCGCGGCTTTGAGTGGAAAATTGACCAATAGAAGCAGGGCAAAGGGAGGCGCGACTGTGGCACAGCTCTTGTGTGAAATCGGTCCCAATCTATTGCAGGCAAGGGAGACTTGCTTAAAACCGAAACCCACGGCAGGCACTTAAAACAAATTAAAAACACAACAAGAATGGGAAACAAGGGCGGGGGCAGAAAAAAGACCAAAGACTGATCCATTAATTCAAAGCAAGCTGAAAATTAAAACAAACCAAACCAAACCACCCATCTTGGTCTGCTATCAAAAGGCATGTAACAACAGCACCGGATATGGGCAGAGAACAGGGTTGCCAGCTCTGGGGTGGGAAATTCCTGGAGATTTTGGGGGTGGAGCCTCAAGAGGGTGGGGCTTGGGAAGGGGAGGGGCTTCAGCATAGGGTTGCCAGGTCCAGACTGCCCGCAGGCGGAGGGACTGGATTTTCCAGTAGCAGGAAGTGACGTCACCGCCCATTTTCCCCAAACAGTGACAACATGCGCAACGTACATGCCTGCATCATCCGGAAGTGACATTGGCACGTCGTCCATGTCATGGGTGATGCGCTGTTTTTTGGGCAAAACTCTATGGTAAAATCAGCTTCAAGCCATAGAGTTTTGCCCAAAAAAAGGGTGTTGCTGGCCAGTGGTGGGTAGGAGCCCACAAAAACGGGTGATTGCCTGCATCCACCAGGCAACTGGGAACCCTACCTCAGCATGATACAATGCCATAGTATCCGCCCTCCAAAGCAGCCATTTCCTCTAGGTTGACTGATTTCTGTCACTTGAAGATCAGTTGTGAAAGTGGGAGATCTCCAGGCCCCAGCTGGAGGCTGGCAACCATAGCAGAGAAGGGGAACATTCCAAATAATGAAGGGTGGCCTGTTGTCTATTGCCTCTTTAAGAGACTATCCCAGTAGGCCTCAGAGCAAACAGGAGAACCGGAGGGACTCAGCGCTTCTCTTCTCAGTCTCCCTGCTAGCAGCCTGCAGGAGTGCCAGTCCCACTAAGCAACTGTAGAACCAGGACAGGACAACACTGGCATACAGCTCTAGAAACATCATAGTCAAGGATTGTTCTTCCTTATTCCAATAGCCAAATTACCTGCCCAACAGTTACTGTTTATAAAGAGGCCTTCAGCCAAAGGGAACTGGGTGTTCGTTGTTTGCTCCACTACACAAAAGGGCAAAGAGAAGGGCCTGTTCCTCATGGCCAACCAGCTCACCTTAAAAGTTAGGAGAAATACACCAAGGGTGACTGAAGGCCCGTAGCCAGAAATTTTTGTTTGTTTCGGGGGCATTTAAATTTTAAGGGGGTAGTTAGGTTAAAGTTAATTAAATTAATCCGAACACCTGTCTTTAAAGGGGGAGGCTCCGAGGTTGTTTCTAGCCTATCGTTTCAACGTACAGGGCAGCAAGTGCGTTGGTTCCTAGAGGGGAAAAAAATAGCTCAGAGGTCATTTAACTGCCTTCGGAAGGCATTCAAATGCCTTTTGAGTTCCCTTCCACAGAGCAAGAATGCTTAGAAGGGCACTCAAGAGTGGTGCCTTCACTACATCTCCAACAATCCCCCTTTCTGCTAGGCCAGTCCTGCTGTAGACCACTTAGGTCAGGGGTGTCAAACATGTGACCTGGGGGCCGGATCAGGCCCCCGGAGGGCTACGATCAGGCCCACAGTGGTACTGGCTGTCTTCTGCTTCTTCTTCCAGTTCTGCTGCTGCTGCGTCATCGTAGGTTTGCAGCTTACAGATACACACCTGAACAGCATACTCAAGATTGCAACAGCACAGACATTTTGATGTACTAATTCAGAGCAAGAGGTGTCCATTATCAGACAGTGTCAAACAGACCAAATATTGCAAGAGTGCTAATGTTTTAAGCATGTTTTTATTTTAAGTAAAAAAAAAAAAAACCCTTTGTGTTTGTGTCCTTTATAAAGTTTACATCTCTGCTACCTGGCATTACATTTTATGACACAAATGGCCCGGCCCAACAAGGTCTCATTTATGTCAGATCCGGCCCTCATAACAAATGAGTTCGACACCCCTGACATAGGTCAAGGTGAGTCTTTCAAAAGCATCCTGATTAGCCTTTGCATGTAAAAATAGGTACCTTGGAGGGTGGACTCCCATTAGATCCCATTGAGGTCCTTCCCCTCCTCAAACCCTGCCCCCCCCAGGCTCTGCCCCCAAATCCCCAGGTATTTCCCAACTGGGAGCTGAGAACCCTTGTGATACAACATAGTATTTATTAACTGCTTTAGCAATGGGGTAAGAACAGGGATAAGAACAACTTGTTTAAGCATCCTACATAAGCATTCTATAGTTGCCTATACAGATGGAGACAAAGCGGTCCGCTTGAACAATTGTTTGCTGTATTTAAATGAATTACATCAATTAGGGACATAAGAGTCTATTGTTCAGTAACTCGTAGAAATGAAAAAAAAGAATACTGTACCCTGAATGATGTAATTGAAAAAAATGAATGGCCCATCTGATAGCTCTCTGTTACAGTCCTGAGAGCTTGCCCTTCAGAAATCAGAAATCTATCCAAGAGACCTTTGGCTGTTTGCAATTAATCAGTTTTATCACAGTGCAATCCCTATGCAATATCCCTTTTATCGCTTAAAGAATCAAGTGCTTTATTGAAAGGAGGAAGTACAAGCTAGCAAAACACAGATGATTTTTTTTAAAGCTATTATTAATATGTGTTCGGTATTCTCAGTCTTTATTTTAGTTTTATGGACCCATGAAGCTGCCTTCTGCAGTCCAATGCACACTTTATTGAAATTAACTTCCATTGACTGCATTGGACATTTCTGAATAAACATGCAGAGGATCAGCCATTGGTTTATTTACAGTGCACTCCTTATTAGAATTACAACCTTCTAAGGCCAATGGCTTTCATGGAGTTACAAGGGTATGACTAGGGTTGCCAATTCCAGCTAGGGGAATTACTGGATATTTTGATAGCAGTGCATGGGGAAGGTGGAATTTGGGGAAGGGGTGAGCTCAGTGAGAGGGTTCTCTCTGAAAAGCTGCCATTTTGTCCAGGGAATTGATCTTTGTGGTCAGGAGATCTATTGTAAATCCAGTACTCCAGAATCCACCTGAAGTTTCACAACCCTAGGTGCAACTCGGTTTTAGATTGCACTATTAGCCCAGTGTTTCCTACTTCAACTGGCAGATATTCTCCCAAATCCTTTGGTCTCTCTCTGGAGATCCTTGTAGCTAGACAACATTATGTAAACAACACACACAACAAGGATATGCCATCACTCAGCCACTCCTAATGTTCTTCAATGTTCTCACAGCTCAGCCAATAATTTCCCACTTGTCAAACAACAACAAAAAAGTTTTCTCACGTAATTCCTGTATCCACCCTTGCCCATTTTTTCTTGGTATGTATTTGTTCATTAACTTATATATGTGCTATTTTCCAATCTATGGGAAGGATCCTACCAGCTTTCTATTCCGCTGCAACCCCCCTCCCCCCATCATACATGGATTTTGTCCAAGTGGGTCCCATGATACCGAGCATTACCTTTTTTGGTGGCTAAAAATAGTTCCCTGCTCCCTCTTTCACCAATATGACCCAACCCTCTAGACTGAAATACTAAAATAAAAGTCAACAGTATTAAAAAAATAAAAAGCATAATCAAGCAACTTCAAAGAAGGAGATCACATTAACTTGTATCCTATCAATTGTGTGCACAAATTGTCTCCTAAACATTCTGTCCTAAACGACCTCAATTCCATTACTGATATTTCTTGTTTCTGTTGCTGAGATTGCACCTGTTTTCCCCTCCCCCTTTTCTCTCTAAAGCATTATGGGCACCCTACCCTGCAAGATCCTTTAAGCAGCATTTCCTTCCTCCTGGTTTTCAGGTATCATCTCCAGTCAGGGTTGCCAGCCTCCAGGTGGGGCCTGGAGATCTCCCGCTTTTACACCTGATCTCCAGCTGACAGAGATCAGCTCCCCTGGAGTAAATGGCTGCTTTAAGGGTGGACTCTATGGCACTGTACTATGCTGAGGCCCATCCTCTCTCCAAACCTCGCTCCCTCCTGGCTCCACCCCACAATCTCCAGGTATTTTCCAATCCAGACCTGGCAACCCTATCTCCAGTTCCATTTGTGGATAAACTTGAAGATCTTCACTTTTCACTGGGACCTTCAGCTATTACCGTACTTCCCAGTCCTTTCTAAAGATGTGAAGATCTGGGGGAAATATACCTTTTCCCCATTTTTTCCAATGTTTCCAAAGGGGGGGGGGGAATGGAATTTTCGGGAGTACTGGAAAAACAAACAAAAACATCTCTCATGAAATATTTTCTCTTTTACAATTAGTAAAATGCTTTTAAAGAAAAGGTGGGCATGCTATAGATTTATCCAGCTCTTAAATCAAGACACATTTATGCACCTAGAAAGACATCAAATCTTCATGAGAGGAGCAGGGAGGGCTTTCATTGCTTCTCAACTGTTGCATGCCTTCTGTTGTCCTTTTGACCTGACTCTTCCCTTGCGGTTGACCTTTCAGCCTTTCCTGAAAAACACTGTGAGAAATACCCACAGATTGGATAATGCATAGCTTATTACCCTACCCTGCTGAAGGAGGTGGGACAGAAACAGCACTAACAGCTCAGAGGAAAACTCTGAAAGTTTCATTCAGAACTGAGCTCTCTCTAACCAGTAGCCATAGAAGGAAGAAAGCAGCATCTAGTTGGATCTAAGGAATGTGTGCTAAGGTAGCATAGGAAACATCAGCTTTACAGCTTTCTCTCAAGTATTGGGTATATTTGAAATTTTGCATACAGAAAACTAAAGCATTTTAACCATTTCTCATTCCATAAACGTCATATATTGCATCTGTATGTGCTAAGTAACTTATACATGATGCATTTTATGTTGTTATGGAAGTAAAATTAGTTTAAGTTTGACAGGACAGTAAGCATTGAATATATTTAACCCCCCCCAAAAAAAAAACTATTAAAATGAGAGGAAAATGCTTTATTTCTGTGGCTTCAAAAGTTCTATAATTTTACATCATTAGTCCTTTCTACTTCATATTATATTGATCTGTTTTTTGAGTGCATAAATAAAAGAGATGGGGTTAAGTTCCTGTCTCTTTTTAACGCATACAGAATTCTTATTTACATTCAGTGCTATATAATAAAGATTCATAATACAGATAACAACAAATGATCACTCAGAAAGATTCTACGAGCTTGCAGCTCTAATACACAGAACCAGGTGATGCCTCACAACCGTTGTTCCCTTATGAGTCACCAATTAGATTTCATAATGTTCTTGGATGAAAATGTGAAAGAGTTAAGCATTTCCTAAGCTGCGAGTACATATACTGACAAATGTGGGCTGCACACCGGATATGGATTTTATCCTCAATTTGAGCTCGCTATGCAGATTTGTAATATTAGCCTTGTTGTTCAGTGTAAAAAAAACCCATCCACACATTTGAATACTATGTTTTGTGTGTCCACAGACATCGGAGAAGGAAAAGCAGAAAAATGTTCTTTTCTGAAATCCCATGATTCTTTTTTCCCCTTCTATAGACCTTTCCCAGTAGCAGGTCTAGTGGATTTTCAATAAATTACTTCTTGGGACCTTTGGCAGGCTATTCCACATTTTAATAGATCTTGCCATTAAGAAGCTTGTCTTTCCCCAGACAAGAAAGTCAGTCTTTGCTTAATTTTGTCCTGAAGGCTAAAATATTCACCTTGAACCACCACCAATTTCTCTTTTTAGAGAATTCTCACTTTCTCGTAGGCAGTTAACAGGATTCATCCATCAGACTAATCACTTTATTACTGCAACAGTTCTGTTTGCCTGAACCAGTTACTTGTCCACATTCACCCATGTACACACATGGCTAGATTTGCCCTGCCCTTGAAGACCCATACCTGAACGTGTGAACTGACTAGTGATAATATGTATTGTTTCAGTGGGCAAGGAAATCAGGTAGGGTTACCCGTAGACCTCGATATGTGGTGCCTGATCTCTGATGACCTATTGCCTATGCAGATCATCATTTCATGTTGTAGTTATCAGGGGAAAAACATGCATATTTGGGGAAAAAAGCTCCTGGTTTAGATTATTTCCTTCCCAGTGAGTGATCATGGTACTAGGTATTACGACTGCGGTGAATATTTAAGTCTGATTCTACCAGGCGGACGGGGGGGCGCGGACGTCCCCAACATGATGTCATCATGTTGGTGATGCCCCACCCCCTCCAGGAACGCCCCCAAAGTCCCCCCGCTGGGGGCGGAAGATGGACTTGGCAACTCTACCCAAGAGTTGCTCATTTCCTCATCTGTATGCACTGTACCTTGAAGGCCAATCAGAACCTTCCAGAAACAAGATAAGATCACAGAGAAGGCCATCAGGTCGATCACAGGGTTTCTCAAACTGGGCTTCATGAACGTATTCTGGGAGATCTTCAAAAGGACAAGCCCCTCTCACATCCAGGTATTAAATATGAAAACAGACCCCTCTCATTTTTGTGGGCATAGGAGAAGGGAAGTTCAGGTTCCATGTGACACAGGCCCTTTCCAAATTATACGAGCAGAGCAGGAAGTTTTCCCAGCCCACTTTTTACCCCTATTCAGTCACAGGTTGCCATTCTACCACTGGAAACTGGCAGAGAGTATAGGGAGGGGACCAAGTAAAATGGCACCATGCAAGGCCATGACATCACTGGTGGTGTCATTGGATGTGACATTACCATGATGCTCTAGGAATTCCCTGGACCTCTATGGTAAAAAAAGCCATAGAGCCCTGGCCCCTCCTTGAGAACAGAGGAGTACAAGGTAATTCATACATTTCACAAGGAAATTAAATGTAATGTTCAGTTCCCTGAAACAAGTGATTCCTTAGGAAACAGAGCAGTGGTGGTTAGAGTGTCAAAGTAAGATCTGGAATAACCAGGTAAGAAGAAGTAGAAGAGGAGGAGGAGTAGGGGATTGGATTTATACCCCACCCCTATCTCGGAGTCTCAGAGCGTCTTACAAACTCCTTTCCCTTCCCCTCCCCACAACAGACACCCTGTGAGCAATACTCCCTGTAAGCTGTGGAGTCTTGTAAGCAAAAAATTCTACTTTGTGAGCTACTGGCATTAAAGTTGTGAGTGAGCGATTTGGCTACTGCATGAATTAGTGTGTTCTGGAGGCATTCTGCCTGAGCGTAGACAAAAATGTGTGAGCCGGAGGCTAAAAAACTGTGAGCTAGCTCACACTAACTCAGCTTAGATGGAACACTGCCTGTGAGGTAGGTGGGGCTGAGAGAGCTCTCTCGAGAACTGCTCTTTCAAGGACAACTCTTGTCAGAACTATGGCTTGTGCAAGGTCATCCAGCAGCTATGTGTGGAGGAGTGGGGAATCACACTTGGTTCTCCCAGATTAGAGTCTGTGCACTTAACCACTACACCAAACTGGCTCTCAGTTTGAATCCGTACTCTGGCATGGAAGCTTTCTGGTGAACCCTGGGCCAGTCACTCTCTCTTTCTCTCTCAGCCTAACCTACCTCGTGTGGCTTTTGTGAGGATAAAACGGAGGCGAGGGGGCAACATTGGAAGCCACTTTAGGTCTCAACTGGTTTAGAAAAGGAGGCCTTGGTACCAGAGTCCATGTTCTATTTTACCTATTTGATTTTATATTTTATTTATTCTGATAAAGAATAGGAGGAGCAGAAACACAGACCCTTGAAGCCAAGCCTCATAACAGTTAAATATATTGCAAATAAATCACTGTTCATTATAGTTAATGCTATGAGTATGAAAGTAAAAAGTATAATATACTTTAGAAAGTGGTTTGTAAAAATATAGTAATTGATAGTGATGGACAAAACATTGGATCAGTTGGTGTTGGCAGAAAGCCCAAACTATCACTCTTGCTTTTTGGTGAAATAGTACACCTTCTTTGATTATATCACTAATTCTGCCATAAAGGACAACAAACTGCCTAGAAACTGTGCTCACTTTTTTCTGTATTAATGAGCTGGTTATATGCAATGTTTCTTCACAATTCAAAGTTATAATATTTTGTTAAATTATTGTTTTCAATATGTACACTTGAAATCTATATTGTTAATTGTTATCGTTAAAGCTTTGTATGTTATTGATTAAAATGTTTATTGAAAAGCATGAAGTTTTACTCTTTTTTTGCTTAAATATCAAATATGTATGTATGTTTGTGTATATATACACACACATACATACATATTTGATATAGGATGAATAAAGTATAGGATGAATAAAGTAGAGAATGCCGTTATCTGTCCATTCCTCCATTGGGTCTTTCTGGAATGAATGGCAAGAGAGAGAGACATTTGTCTTTGCAGCTGGAGAACATTTATCCATCTAGCTCTGAGAGCATAACTTTGTACTCAACAGACAGAACATCCCTCTCATGTTGTCTTATGGATTGTTACAAAAATGGATACAAGGTCAGACAGACACTTCTCCGGTTTTCATTTCCCTCAGAGAACGAGGATAACAAGGTCTCTGTTTCCTTATGTAACAAAAAAAAATGAAATAGGAGGCAGGGATCAGGGTAATCGGAGGCTCAGAGGTGACAAAGTTTAGCATTCAGAATAGGGGATTCAAAACCCAGTCTGCATTTGCGTCCGGAAAGGGAGTTTGTTTCCGGTGTTCCTATTGTAGGCTATTGTCCGAACCTCTCCTGAAAAACAATCCACAGCTGTTCTTACTCTCTCCACTTTCTTTGAAATCCCTCTGGTTTTTTGTCTAAGGAGGAAACTATCAATTAAGTTTGCTTTCAATTTTACCTCAGGTAAAATCTGGAGACGATCTAGAAATGTGGTGTGGAGGGGAATCACAAGTATTACTTGAATTAATTTGACTCCTCTTAAACTTCCTCACATTTCACCTGGGAAGGACCCTTTGAAATCATTGGGAACTCTGCTTTATATAATATTTTAGGAGCAACATTACCAAAATATGATAATGTAAAGTCTAGCCTTTTAGCCAGTACCTGTCCCTAATCTATGTATTTTCTTCTGATCAGCACTAGCGAGGGAAGGCATTACATGCTATCATTGAAATGTTTCATTAGTGATACCACCTCAGCGTGGATCTCCTCACAGGTACTGTCCCCCCCCCCTCACAACTATTATGGCTTAAAAGAATGCAACATTGCTTGTCGTTTTCAGTTGTCAGTGTCTAAGGGGACTCTTCTCTTTGCCACCTACACTGCGTTGGACACATTATGGTAGAGATGTGGGGAAGTCATTGCAAGAATGTCAAATCTGGCAGCAGTTATATGTCAAGAGAAATGTGGAGGCAAGAGATGATAGGTACTTCATTCAGTTGCCATGACAGTGGTTATTAATGCCACCTCAACCTATGCTTTCTTTTTACTGTAGAGCATACTGATGAGGTCAGATCTCTATTTGTTTCTCTCTATGATATGATATGGTGAGAAAGATGATTGGAACGGCCAGAATGATACCCAGGGACAGCTCGCTACAAGACAAGCCCAAAGAAAACAACAACAGAACACCACTGGTGGTCACAAACAGGTCACAAGTCAAGCCAGTTCAGCATACTATTAACAGCCTACAACCCATGCTAGATAGAGACACTTCCCTCACACAGGCACTGTGGGCAGTGTTCCCTCTAAGCCGAGTTAGTGCGAGCCAGCTCACAGTTTTTTAGCCTCCGGCTCACACATTTTTGTCTTTGCTCAGGAAGGAGGCTCCAGAGCAAACTAATCGATGCAGTAGTCAAATTGCTCGCTCACAACTTTAATGCCAGGAGCTCGCAAAATAGAATTTTTGCTCACAAGACTCCACAGCTTAGAGGGAACATTGACTGTGGGGCCAATCTTTTCTTGCTTACAGACAGCCTGCTAACCTAAAACAATTCCTCAGCCACAATGACAAACTACTTAACAGTAACATGGACTCTGGTAACTAAGGCTTGAAATGAACCAAGATGCCAATTTTGCTCTCACATAGATCCTAGCAACAACAACAGTGGACCCAACAACATCATCCGTACCACCTCAGGTTCATACGCCTGCTCATACTCTAATAGGAATTTTCCCATCATGCGTCAGCAATGCCCTTCCACTCCCTACATTGGACAAAGAGGCCAGTTCCTATGACAAAGAATAAATGGACATAAGTCTACAAAAAACCCAAAACCGAAAAAACCCGGGGGGGGGGGGGTTAACCTTCTAGAGCATTCAGTTGCTGACCAAAGAGTAGCCGTTCTTCTTACAAAGGAATTTCAAAGGGAGATTAGAAAGAGAGAATGCTGAATTGCAACTGATAATTAAACTCAAGACAAGGCATCCTTCTGGACTGAATCGAGACCTAGGTTTCCTGTCTCATTACCAATTCTGATTTACCCATGCCTACTGCCCCTCTACATATCACCTAAGCCAATCATGCCTGCTATTGTCATTCACCTGCTATTGACATTTGGCATCTGAGATCACTCTACTCTCCATGATACAAGGACAGAGCGACTCACATTCTAGCTGTATCTGAAGAAGTGAGCAGTAACTCACAAAAGCTCATCCCCTGCCCCAAATGTTGTTAGTCTTTAAGGTGCTATTGGGCTCTTGCTCTTTTCTACTGTTTCTCTCTATGTAAAGGTTGTACAGTGTGGAGTAAGGTTTAGAAAAGTTGTAGCACATGATCTTTTGTCAGAAGTGACAATCGATGTGAATTTAGAGATTCTTTCTGAAACACTGTCCAGAGTCACAAAACCAAGTACAGTTAAAACCAGTGGTATTGTACTGGGCCATCCCCATGTATATCTTGGCTGTCATCAGATTTCCCTCAAAAGTGAAATTTGAAGTGGATTGTGCAACTCCTTGCTTGGGCAAAACATTTGAGGCATTTCAATGGGAGCCAAAAAAGGTCCAGTACCAATGCAGTCTTATGCAGAGTTACTGAAGTGTAAACTACTAGATTTTAGTGCTCTTCAACTGGAGTAACTAGGTAAAGGATTGCATTGCAAGTCTAGCCAGATTCCTCAGGGGAGTGGAAATCCGGCACATCGCTGATTGTAGTGTAAGACAAAAAATATATGTGCGTCAGGTTAGTGTTTACCTTTTCTTGTGCCACGCGGAAGACTCTCAGCTCTGCCATGATAAATATTGCAGAGTATCTATGTAGAGACACTATGTGTACAATTTTGCCATTTTGGGGTATTGTTGCCTGGCAGATCTTTCAGTGTGTAGGAGAAAGTCTGCATTCATTCCACTTGATGGATATCATGCCTAGAGCTCAAATCTAATTTGATCTTGTCACCCTAAGAGCGACGCTGGCAGGCATAACCACATATTTATACTTTAAACATATTTATTTGCATTCGTTCCATATCACCGGCTGGATTCTGCATACAGGAGGCACAATCTGCCTTGAAGACTTCCTGCAAAACCCACATCGAAACAGACAGGAGTTGCCCAAGAACATTTTTAAAGCCCCCTTTTATTGATGCGGAGGAGGCTCCCCATAGCTTGAAGTCCAATGCATCTTCAGCCACTCTCATCCATTTTTATTCTGAACCTGATTCTGGGCTTTCCTGAAGACGAAGGTTGTGCAGTCCCTTTTGAAGTAAGTTCAATAAAAACCAACGAGGTGTTGAATAAAGTAGGTTAGGTTTTTATTGGAGAGAAAGCCAAGCAGCTTTGTATGTGTTTGCAAGCTATCTTATAGGGATGTGTGAAACCCTCCTGAGGAATGTGGGTAGCTCTATTAAAATGCTTAGGACTGCTCTGGAAACATGAAAGGATTTTGCAGAAACAGAAATGTCCAAATTCGATCAAAATTTTGCCCGAGATAGAATTTGGCAACAATATTGAGGTGGCGTGAAACTTTCCCTGAAGGCTTCCCACCAAATTCCTTGGATGTTTGTTTCCGGTGGCCCCCAGTTTTGAATGCTGATATTCAGTGGCGATGCTAGAACTTGCAGTTTTGGTAGGCTTGCCAGCTGTAGTTTGGGAAATACCTAGACATTTTGGGGGTGGAGCTTGGAGAGGGCAGGTTTTGGGGAAGGGAGGGACTTCAATGAGATATAACGCCATAGAGTCCATTTTTCAAAGTGGCAATTTTCTCCAGATGGACTGATCTCTGTTGCCTGAAGATCCGTTGTAATAGTGGGTGACATCCAGCCACCACCTGGAGATTGGCAACCCAAAGTTTTGGAGGTTTTACTTTGCAATGCATATTACTGTGTCCAGTGTTCTCTGTGAACACAGCAATAAGGTGGATGTAACTAATATGGAAAAGTAACTCCTCTTGTCAGGGAGGGCTGTAATACCATAATAAACATTACTGGCATTTTCTGGCACTTATTTTGAATTATATAGTGTTTATATTCACAAGGTCAACCCGCAATCTGAACCTACTCTGGCAATACTTCCCAAAGGAAGCCATGGATCTGGTCCAGATTGTGCTGTGGGTGGAAGTATGCCCCACGGAGAACACAAGTGACATGATTGAGGTTTATAAGATTATGCATGGGAAAGAGCAGGTAGAGAAAGAGGTACTTTTCTCCCTTTCTCACAATACAAGAACTCTGGGACTCTGGGGCAAGTGATGCTCTGTCATCTTGGTGCTTGGGGGAGTCAACAGTGGGAGGGCTTCTAATGTCCTGGCCCCACTGGTGGACCTCCTGATGGCACTGGTATCCAACATTGGCATCTCTTATGTTCTTAAGTCAAGGAGATGTGGCACTTGGATGGGACCTCTCCTCCAGTTCTCCCTGACAATATTAACAATCCACCAAGAGAGCAGTGTCAGATATGGTGAGATAGACTAGATGAGATTTATTTTGAGGGCCGTTTTCCTCAGCCTAATTATTGCATTACAAATGGTGACTTTCACCCCTCTGAAGGAACACTTTCATAAGCGGCTGTAGGGTAGGTGCCAAGCCCTGAGATGGTAAGTTCATGTCAAATAGCTTCCCCAAGTTGCACAGTCAAGCTGCATCAAAGAGCCACTGCTTAGGAAGAGATATCTGCTGATTTTAATGTTGTTTACAAGGGCTTGCCAATGATACTGGAAGAACAATGGTGGGTGTTGACATTTCTTAATTTTTGTGTTTAATACCTCTAGATGTTATGCTGTAGGAAATGGAGAGATAAATGTAGAATGGGAACAAAAATGCCAAAAGTGCAACCTTTTTGATCAAATTCCATCCTTTCTATACAAGGCTCTGTGCTCAGAGGTGAGACTTTTGGAATTCACATGCTGGGCACAAAAAGAGGGAGGACTCTTGTTCTCACCCCTTCAAAGAGTGTACTGGTTTGCAGGCTCCTCCAAGTATCAGGTGCCATAAGTCAGGCAAGGCAGGGTCATTCAGTCGAAGGTCAGGGGTCCAGAAGTCAGGTAAGGCAGTCATTCAATCCAAAGTCAAGGGTCCAGATGTTAGGCAAGGTAGAGTTGGTGGCTTAGTATCTATTGTACTCACTGTATCCATATCTAACAACCACTCTTTGCTGGTTTTGATAGCCCCAACCCTAAGGGTCATGCTTGCAGCCAGCTGCTCAGAAGCAATCCTGCTACTAGTTATCTTTGTTATCAACAGGCAGCTGGCCTTGGGCCGGGAGGCATGCACTTTGCCGTCTTGTGTGTAGCTCTGTTCTAAGCCTCCGTCTGCAGCGCTCTAAAGGTGTGGGTGATACTGGTGGGCTGGGCATTGTCAACTGAGGTTCACCTGCTGAATCAGGTCTGGAGAGTGTCAGTGTCTCTGAACCAGCTGTTGGCAGTGAATTCTAACAAGCCTGCAGCTCATTTTCTTGCTGGCCAGCTTCTGTTAACTCGAGGCTGACTACACGGGGCTCCTCTTCTCCTGAGGAGTCTTCACTATCGCTGAGCCCTAGCTGACCCACAACAAAGAAGCAGCTTCTGAGAGTCAGTGTTCTGTACTGGTTAAAGTGGGAGACTAGAATATCGGATTACCAGGTTCATAACCCCACGTTGGCATGAAGTCTTCTGGGTGTCCTTGAGCCAGTCCCTGTCTCTCAACCTCATCTACCTCTCAACCTCATCTACTTCATAGCGCTGTTGTGAGGATAAAATGGGTAAGGAAGAATCATGTATGTTTCCCTGAGCCTCCTTGGAGTAAAGGACACACGGAGCATTAGCCACGCTACAGAGACGG
Source organism: Gekko japonicus (assembly GCF_001447785.1). Lineage (NCBI taxonomy): Eukaryota > Metazoa > Chordata > Lepidosauria > Squamata > Gekkonidae > Gekko > Gekko japonicus. The sequence goes on along the minus strand of NW_015170922.1, from coordinate 308,869 downwards.
AAGATAGGTGGATTTTCCGGGTGCGATCACACTGCCACATCTGTGAATCGTAGAGCTCTGTGGCTCACCCGAGGCTTCCCGCTGAAGATCCGGGGCAAAAAACTAGTACCTCTGAGGTACTAGTTTCCGGAAACTGCGGGACAAGGGCGGGCATCTGATAGCGTTTCCGGTGGCATCCGGCGCCCACCCATGTCTCCTCGCAAACAGGTCATTTCCCCCCCCCCCAAGGCTCCACGGATGCGCACAAGCACCCAACAGAGCATGCGCACACTTCAGTTTTTAAAAAGTTTAAAAAACCCCAACAACAACCCCGTTTGCCGCTCCGCCCCGCTTCTTTGCCTGTGGTGTGATCGGCACCTCCCCCCTAGCCACGGGACCTCGACGGGACCTCAACCGGATGTCTGATCATGCAGTCGCGCGTTAGTTTGCCCCAGGACAAACAGCCACACTTCCCCCCCACATTTTCCAGCCGGTGTGACCGGGGCCTAAGATCATTTCAAAAACAACAAAATGTTACTTTAAAAAAAATGGTGTGGCTCCATGCAAGAAATACCAGCTGAGCCCGGAATGAAGTACTTATTCAGAAATAGCTAATAGTTGTCAAGCGTGGAAACAAAACTGTTTATGTGGTGCTGTTCCTGACATTCACCAAGGATATGCACACAAAAGGGTAAGTTTGAACAAAATGTATTTGGTGGCTCTTCCGTAAAGAGCAGGTGTGACTGCCACCTGCTCAAAGGAACGAGGTGCATGTTAATGAAATCCACAGATGACACGCAAATTAGGAGGTGATAAAAGAGCAGCGAGGGGCAGAGCCTGCCTGGAAATATGAACAAAACAACAAAACAAGATTTAGTTTGGTAATTGCACTTTGTTGCATCTTGGGGAGCAAGGAGAAAAAAAACAAAAAAACAAAATCCAAACTTGAAAATGTTGTCACCAGTGAGATGAAACACAGTAACAAAATTACATACCAATCAGAGGCTATACTGAACCTAAGAAGAGCCCTGCTGGATCAGATCAATAGTCTATCTCATCACACAGTGGCCAACCAGTCCCTCTGGAGGGCCAACAACAGGGCACAGAGGCTGAGGCCTTCCCCTGATGCTGTCTTCTGGCTCCGCCCGGGGCTCTTTTTGTAGCAGGAACTCCTTTGCATATTAGGCGACACACCCCTAATGTAGCCAATCCTCCAAGAGCTTACAGTAGCCCCTGTAAGAAGAGCTCTGTAAGCTCTTGGAGGATTGGCTAAATTAGGGGTGTGTCGCCTAATATACAAAGGAGTTCCTGCTACAAAAAGAGCCCTGCGCAGGATTCAGAGGCTTAGTGCCACTGATAGGACTAATCCTCCACTAATCTATCTAAAGCAGGGGTGTCGAACTCATTTGTTATGAGGGCCGGATCTGACATAAATGAGACCTTGTCGGGCCGGGCCATGTGTGTCACAAAATGTCATGACAGGTAGCAGAGATATAAACTTTATAAAAGACACAGACACAAAGGGTTTTTTTAAAAACTTAAAATAAAATCATGCTTAAAACATGAGCACTCTTGAAATATCTTGTTTGTTTAACAGTGTCTGATAACTGACACCTCTTGCTCTGAATCATTGCATCAAAATGTCTGTGCTGTTGCAGTCTTGAGTACGCTGTTCAGGTGTGTACCCGTAAGCTGCAAACCTACGATGACGCAGCAGCAGCAGAACTGGAAGAAGCAGAAGACAGACCAGTTCCACTGTGGGCCTGATAGAAGCCCTCCGGGGGCCTGATCCAGCCCCTGGGCCGCATGTTTGATACCCCTGATCTAAAGTGTAGTGTCTGTACAAAAAGGAGGGGGGAAATGTCCTCCAAATTGCTTATTATACAACCAATGGCCAAGGAACTATATTTTCACAAAATAATACAATAGAAATAAAACAAATTAATTGCTTATAAAGACACCGTCAAAGAACACACAGAGATAGGTAGGTAGGTAGGTAGGTAGGTAGATAGATAGATGTATTTATTTATTTATTATTATTTTGTTTCAGAGACAGCCATGTTGGTCTGCAGTAGAACAGCTACATTCGTCCAGCAGACCTCTGACAAAGGGAACTTTGACACTTGAAAGCTTATACCCTTGGAATCTCGTTGGTTTCTAAGGGGTTACTCAAATGGAGCAGTCATGTAACATACGGAGATAGCTTATGCCAAATTAGGAGACACATAAGTAGTCTTGCTCTGATTTTACACTGGCTTTCTTTGTACAGGTTGCCCCCATCCATTGTTTTCTATGGTGGGGGAAAAGTAACTTTTCCCCCACCATAGAGAACATTGGAGGGGATGAGGGCAACCTGTTTGGGGCCCCGTAGAATTGGACCCCCTGGTTCAATGTTCTAGAAACACGGTGGGTATCTTGAGGAGAAGCTCTAGCAGCTACCCTGTGAGTTTGGAGCCTCTCCCTCAAGCCCCCTCCCCTCCAGCCCCCAGAATATACCCTGTTTTCGCCATTGACTTCAATGGCCCATAGGATATAATGGGGCCGAAATTGACATTGGGCTGGCCAAAAGACTCCCCAATGGGCTGGTACTGCCGAAATTGACATGCAGGAGTCTTTCTGCCTGCTGAAATTGATTCTGCCGGATTCCGCCAAATCCTAATCGGGCTGATTTATTTTTGCACACCCCTTGGACTGCAAAAAGATCAAATCAGTCAATCCTAAAAGAAATCAACCCTGACTGTTCCCTGGAAGGCCAGATAATGAAACTGAAGCTCAAATACTTTGGCCACCAAATGAGAAGGGAGCACTCACTGGAGAAGACCCTGATGCTGGGAAAGATTGAAGGTCAAAGAAGACGGGGACAGCAAAGGATGAGATGGTTAGACAGTGTCATCGATGCGACGAACATGAAATTGAGCCAACTTCAGAAGACGGCAGAAGACAGAAGGGCCTGGCGGGAGATGGTCCATGGGGTCCCGAAGAGTCGGACTCGACTGTGCGACTGAACAACAACAACAAATTTAGATTGTTGTATCTACATGTATATGCCAATAAAGGCTTGTCTGTCTGTCTGTCACTGAAGTTTGAGTCCAATGGCACCTCTAAGACCAACAAAGTTTAATTCTGGGTATAAGCTTTTGTGTGCATACACACGTCGTCAGATGCAGACCAAGATGGCTAGCCACCTGAATCTATCCTAGTTACCCGTCACTGTTAACGTATCAATCATTTGTAAGAATTTGTGTCACTTTCTAATTTATTTATTTGTCAAATTTCCACCCCTCCCTCCCAGCCAAGGCCAGCCCTAAGCACCCCTCTTCTTCCCATCTCCCTCCCACCAACATTTCTCCACTAAGCAAATAATATATCCAAAGTCTCCAAAGTTACAGCCACAGCATCAGAAGCAACTCTCCTATGACTGAGCCATGAATCTGTTAATTCAATTTTGCGGCACTACATTACAAAACACCTATTAATGGAATGGAAGTTTCAGATAAGGGCCAAGGGAAACCTGGGCGCTGAAGGGATGCCTTAATGAGAAAAAGATGAACAGACTCAGCATTAAAAAGGGGGTCTGTACACCAGAGTCTGGATTAAGGGATGGAGGAAATCTAATACTTTAAGAACTTTCTCAAATCCATGGATACCAGGTTTTCCTTTGCTACATTATATTATTCAAACACTAGTAAATTGAATAAATTAACATATATAAAACTGATGTTTGACTCTACAGGTTGCGTCCGATGGATTTGTTCCACTAATAGTACCACTTTCTTCCAAAAAAGCCTCTTGCATCGGGGAAAATGCCTTACACTGGAAAAAAGGGCTGGTGACTCTGTATTTGGCAACTGCTGGAGATTTGGGGGCAGAGAGAGAGAGAGAGAGAGAGAGAGCTCAGGAGGAATGTGACTCCACAGAGACCACCTTCCCAAGCAACCATTCTCTCCAAGGACCTGATCCCTGTCGCCTGGAGATCAGCGGTAATGCTGGAGACATGGGGAAATCCCTAAAGCGTCACTGTGAAGGCCATTTTCTGGCCATTGTTTTCTCTCCCCCGCACCAATTTCTCATGGGTGGGAGAATCAGTTTGAGAGCAGGCATTAATCTGCACCAGATTGGGCAAATGGCAAGCCCAGTCTCTATTTGGATTTTCTGTTTAAATGGCCCTGCTGTATTACAGCACATGAGAACTGGTGGTGGGAGGTGATGTCAAGTCACAACTGAAGTATGACTACCCTGTAGGGCAGGGGTGTCAAACATCTGGCCTAGGGGCCAGATCAGGCCCCTGGAGGACTTCCATCAGGCCCACAGTGGAACTGGCCATCTCCTGCTTCCAGTTCCCCTGCTGAATCATAGCTTGCTTCGCCAGACTCTCTTAATCATTTAATCATAGAATCATAGAATGTTAGAGTTGGAAGGGACCTCGCAGGTCATCTAGTCCAACCCCTGCACTCTGCAGGAGCATAGCTGAAAGATAGCTCTACATACCTACAACATACCCGAACGATGGCCGTCCAGCCTCTGCTTGAAAACGTCCAGCGAAGGAGCATCCACCACCTCCCGAGGCAGTCTGTTCCACTGCTCAACCACTCTTACAATTAGGAAGTTTCTCCTGATATTTAGCCGGTAACGACTCCCTTGTAATTTCTAACCATTAGATCTAGTCTTGCAATCCGGAGCAAGAGAGAATAGATCTGCTCCATCTTCTACATGACAGCCCTTCAAATACTTGAAGACTGCAATCATGTCCCCTCTAAGCCTTCTCTTTCCCAGGCTAAACATACCCAACTCTTTCAGTCTTTCCTCCTAAGACTTGGATTCCAACCCTCTCATCACTCCGCCATTTCATGTTTTAACCTGGGCCTTAAACTCAGAACTCTGAGCATGAGATCTCTGTGGTGAATGTCAATAAATCAAAAGTAGGTTTGCAGTTTGCAGAGCTAATGTTTTAAGCATGTTTTTATTTTAAGTTAAAAAAAACCAACCTTTGTGTTCGTGTCCTTTATAAAGTTTATATCTCCGGTACCTGGCATGACATTTTATGACACACATGGCCCGGCCCAACAAGGTCTCATTTATGTCAGATCCGGCCCTCATAACACATGAGTCCAACACCCCCGCTGTAGGGTTCTTCAAGGCAAGAGATGTTCAGAGGTGGTTTGCCTTTGCCTGCCTCTGTGCAGTGATCCTGCATTCCTTGTGGTCTCCCAGTTGAGGGCACATGACAACTAGTTAAGCTTTTACTGTTAGGACCCCTCCCCCCGTACAGAAGAGTTTGTGAGGCAACACGGACAAATGACTGCCAAATGCAGTGAGTCCCAAGCAGACAGGAAACTGTCTTGCCCCTACCTGGAGGAGGACTAAAGCTGCAGCAAAACAGTTTTCAATAAGCAGTCCTGAAAGTGTCATGCCAAAATTCAGGTTGTTTGCCCCTAGCTCACCTATGAGCACAACTGCAATGTGGGTTCCAATTAACATTCCCTGATTTTCTTTCTTTAAAATTAAACACATGGGTGTGTGCATGAACAACTGGAACACGGAGGCCCTGGAATTCAGTGAAGCAGAGTGACGCATCCACCACTGATTAACCCGGCAGCTGGAAATGTTAGCTGCTGTCAGCCTGTGAGCTCATAGTCAGTCTGTGTCCGTACCGCTGAGATCTGATCCCAGCTAACAAAGACACGTCTTCGCCTCTCCATTTACGTCTCTTTTTCTCTCCCTCTGCTTTCAAATTCACCGCATTTTCATGATTCCTTTCCAGCTCATGAAACCTCTGCTTTTTCTCATCACAACCTCCTTCATGGGTTGCAGAACATAAGCTATGATAAAATAAAATGGAGAGAGAAAAATCTCACTCATGAATTGCAGTTTTATTGTTCCAATAATTATAGTCCTAAAGTATTTTTTTAAATGACCTGCATACAGTGTAAACACCACCTAAGCATGTTTTTCATCTGTCCCCACATTTCCCCCCTGTAGCCTTTATCCTACACAGACAATTCTTGTTTGGATTCAGATGATAACTTGGTGTGTGTGAGGGGTAATATACATTGTATCTGAAGAAGTGTGCATGCACACAGAAGCTTATACCCAGAGTTAAACTTTGTTGGTCTTAAAGGTGCTACTGGACTCAAACTTTGTTCTATTGCTTTGGAACAACGTGGATACCCACCTGACTATAGAACTGTCAACAACTAAAAAACATATTTTCTAAGAGTTCTCCACTGTTGCTAGTAATTTGCTGGAATCTGAGCTACAGAAAATTTGACAAGCCCTGGCAGTAACTGAGCAGGAAACCAAGTGATGGGACAGCTTCATTTTTTAATCCCAGGCTGCTGTTCAAGACACGGGAACGGAGTCAGTAAACAAGTTGACAATCCTGTGCGGGCAATATTAAAGCTGTGATATTAAAACATCACTTGGTTCTCCTTCTTCCTGTGCTTTTATTACCTCAAGTACTCAATGTCTTTGTTACGTGCCATGCAGACTGGCACTGTAGCAGGGGTATTATCCAACCAAAAGGGTATGAGGAACATCTTTAATTGAAAGGTGGTGCTTCCTATAGAGACAGAAAATGGGAAAGCAGACAGTTGTCCATGACCTCTGCTGAGAGGTACCCACTTTCTCCTTTGCAGCTATTCGCAGTTGGCTTTCACAGCAACAATCCCTCCCATAATGAAAGGGTATATTTCCATACTTTCAAGGAGAAGGAACTAAACTGTTTATCCGGTATTCTGAAGACTGATGTGATGTCTTACAGATGCATTCCCATTTAGGGTGGGATGCGTACCTGCTCTAATCCTCTCCTTCCATAGGTCATGGGAACTGAGGCAATAGCATTGACCTTATAATTCCTGATGAACGTTCACTCTGATGCCCGTGTAGCGGCTCTGCAGATGTCCTCAGCAGAGGCACTGGTGCCGAAGGCAACAGATGCTGCCATGCTCCAGATGGAGTGTGCTGTGAAGGCTTCTGAAACATTCAGCCCCTGGGACTCCTACACAAGTCAGACACGCTAACAAAGCTGTCTGCCGAAAGAGACCTTCGACTCTCGTCTGCCCTTGATCAAGGGATGGAGAAGTACAAACAGGGAATGTGAGTTTCTGAAAGTGGCCTTCCGAATGATGTAGATGGGTAATGAACATCTCCAGTTCAGGGTATGCAAGGACCTCATAAGGACATAAGAAGAGCCCCTGCTGGATCAGACCAATGGTCCACCTAGTCCAGCATCCTGTCTCAAACAGTGGCCAACCAAGTTAGTGCCTCTGAATGTGGAGGATCCCCTCAGTCACCATGGCATAAGAAGTCACCATGATGAGATAGTTTGCAACAAAAACAACAACATGATCTCCTACAGCCTATGGCTGACAACCTAAGCATAACCATCTCACCCAGTTTATGAGATAGTTTGCAACAAAAACAACAACAACATGATCTCCTACAACCTATGGCTGACAACCTAAGCATATCCATCTCACCCAGTTTTCCTCCTGCTTCCCATATTTTTTTCCTCCATGCATGTCCTATAATCTACTGCACAGCTTTTTTTTAAGGTGGTCAGACGGGACCCCTCCTCTTTTTGCAGTAGCAGAAATGCTAGTTGGACCTAACCCTATGGAATGCAATTTACTTTAGGCATTGACACAAGCGATCTCTTGCCTTGAAAACCCCATGAGGGCAGAATTTCATGGGGCTGCCATGAATCAGTTGTGGCTTGATGGCACACTCCACTTAGTAATGTAGGACTTGTTCTTGTGGTCTGCTCTGGTGGTCTACTTGAAGACTGGTGTTCAGCCATCATCTGAAGAAGGCAATGACGGGCTAAAGTGTTGATTTATCTCATATCGAAGGAACAAGGTTCCCCCCCTCCTTTTTTTGTGAAAATCAGAGAAAAGAGATAGCACAAAGAAGTATACAGAGAAGGAGGAGGAGATTGGATTTATACCCCCATCCTTCACTCGGAGTCTCAGAGCAGCATACAGACTCCTTTCCCTTCCCCTCCCCACAACAGACACCCTGTGAGGTAGGTGGGGCTGAGAGAGCTCTGACAGAAACTGCTCTTTTTTAAAGAACAGCTGTGCCAGAGTTATGGCTTGCCCAAGGTCATCCAACCAGGTGCAAGTGGAGGAGTGGGGAATCAAACCCAGTTCTCCCAGATTAGAGTCCGCACACTTAACCACTACACCGAAAAAGGAAGCTGGCTTGGGTGGTCCTAAGTAAAACAAACAATTACAAAAAAAGCAGAGTACCTCAAGGGTCCCCCTGCCCTCTCAACCAAGACAGGAAATAGGACTACTGAAGGAACCTCCTGAAAGTAGGCACAGCAAGTTGTGTATTGTGTCCTGCTTTCGGTCACCCATAAGTCTAAGATGTCCTCTTCCTCTGAATGAGAAACCAAAGGACCTCCGGTTTATAAATCAATAAGGATTTGGGCAGGATCACATCATCATGTCATGCCTTAATTGCATGACCTTGCAAACCTGTTTCAGATTTAAAGGTTTTCTATGTCATCAAAGCCTAAATCCTCTCCCAGACATTATCTCTAATGCTATTAACAGACCTAATCATCTCATTACTTGCACTCTGATCTTGACAAAAGGCAGCAAAAAAAAAAGATTTGTATCTTGAGGGTGCAACATCTTGGATGTTAACAGCACACATGGGTGAGTGGGACAGGTTAGGCTAAAGACCGAGGGTGATTCTGCATCTAGCGTCTGCTCCACATTTTCTCAACTGGGAGGAAAAGGTGTAGCTCAAAACCACATTCAAATACCCCGGGGGCAACACCATACTGACTGCAAAGTCACCCCTGAACAGCCATAAATCTATGCAGAAGGTACCATAAAACCCGATGGTCAAAGGAAGCGAAAGCAACAGGCAGTGTGGAGGGTACCACAAAAATGTGAGGACCAAAGAAAGTGAAAGCAGCATGCAATGCAGAGGGGAATTTCTGTTCCAACGTGGGTTTCATAAAACAATGGAGGGAAAAGCCAATGCAGAATCACCCAGAGTCTAAACATAACCTTCTTTTCAGACAACTATGAAGCTAAGTAAAGGGGGGGGCAGTTTTCTTTGGCTTTAAAACAGAAGTATCAAATGAACAAATGGCTTATCTTTTCCATGGATGAGCAATGGGTCACTATGAAAAGGAAGCAAAGCTTTAACATCAGCGGGAAAAAGACTTCTTCAGTACCGATGGACGTACCACTTGAGTTCTCTTGACCTTTCAGCTAGGTTTCTATTGTTGTTGCTGTTGTTGAAGGGCTGCTACAGTGGAGACCAAAGCTCTGTTAATGTGCCGGGTAAAGTATTTACTAGCAGCTTGAATAGCCCAGACTAGCCTGAGCTCATAAGAGTTTGGAAGCAAAGCAGAGTTGAACCTTGTTAGTACTTGGATGGGAGACCACCAAGGAAGCCTAGGTTTGCTGGGACAAGGAAGGCAATGGCAAACCGCCTCTGAACCTCTCTTGCCTTGAAACCCCTCTGAGTCTTCGCTTAAGTTGGTGCAAGGGTTTAGTATGAATACTGGTGGAGTAATGCAATCCTCCTCAACATGTGGGTCCAATTCAAACATATGCATTGGATGTAATCAGGGGTCATTTCGTAGAAAAAGAGGTGAAGGAGCTCATTAGCATAACTTATTTGCATGACTTATTTGCATATGCCACACCTCCTGACATCACCGTTATTGTGTCAGAAGGCAACACCCACCACTCAGGCTCCACTGGGCTGTTTTGGATTGCTAGCTATGGGGGGGATGCACAGATCTGCCCTCACAGAGG
>NW_015170922.1:274484-298647 GCF_001447785.1 Gekko japonicus | reverse complement strand
CCTGCAGCAGGGCTGCCAAATCCAGCTTGCGGGATTTTTACAGATTTAGGAACAGTCCCTGAGGATAGTGGAGGTTTGGGAGGGAGCTCAGGAGGTATGTGATTTCTATGGTATATAGAGGTACCCAGGGGTCATTTCGTAGAAAAAGAGCTAGGGGAACTTATTAGCATAACTCATTAGCATATGCCACACCCCCTGACATCACCGGAAGTGTGTCATAGGGCCATACCTCCTGACATCACCGGAAATGTGTCATAAGGCCACACACCCCACCCCCAATGGTTCCGGCCACTGGTGCTGGCCTTGCAGCACCGGTGGCCCCATGAGGGGCCCGGCGGTGGACCTGCAAGGCCGACGGGAGTGCAAGGAAGCCCCGCGAAGGCCCTCCCTGGCTCCAGGCAGGCAGGGGTGGGGAGAGGCAGGGAGGAAGCAACTTACCCTCCCTCTTCTCCTGCCTCCTCCTGGCTGAATGAGGGCCTGAAAACGTGAATTGAAAAGGTACCGGCAACAGAGCACTACCTTCCGGATGACGCGGAGGAACTCCAGGCGTCTGATCGGGGAAGTGCTGGTAGCCCGTCACAGCCAGCACTGTTCCCCGTCCCATGCATCCGCACATACGTGCAACGTCCATTTTGCCGCGCTAGGTCTGATCGCCTGCCGAAGGCCAGAGCACGGAGCCATGGGGGCGCGTTGGATCGCACTACCGCGGTTCTTTTTGCTCCGGCTCTAATTTGCCTCCCTTCAGCGGCGCAGTATCCCGCTCATGTGACCGGGACCTAACTAACTAAAAATGTCCCCAGAGGCTCAAAAAAAAATTGGGGACCCTGTGTTAGGCAATCCAGGGTGGGTGGGATACCTTACAACTATTTTGAATCTAAGCCACAAAAACAAAGCAGAAAAGAGCAAGAGTCCAGTGGCACCTTAAAGACTAACAAAAAATTGTGGCAGGGTATGAGTTTTTGTGAGCCGTGACTCGTGAACGCTCATACCCTGCCACAAAAGTTTTACATTGTTTTATTGCACTGTTTTCTATTGTTATTTATTTATTTATTATTTTTATTAACTCTTGGCGTATTTTAACGATTGCATTGTGTTGGTTGTTGTGAACTGCCCTGCGCCGGCTTCTGGGAAGGGTGTGATACGTGTGTGTGTCTTTAAGGTGCCACTGAACTCTTGTTCTTTTCTACTGCTACAGACTAACACAGCTACCCATCTTGATCTAAAACAAAACAGAAACACTTCTGCTGGTCTGTGGCTGACCCACAGCCTTCAAATACACTTCTCCATCTGTGTGGTCTACTATTTAGATTTTTAAAAAAATTGAAACCATCGTATTTGCTTTAGGTGCTTTAGGCCGCACAGCTCAGCAACTCCGCTGTGTCTCAGTGAGCAACTCCATGAAATTAAACCTGGATCATGTATTAAAGTGAAACCACTCTTTGTAAAAGCACTTAAAATTAAATTTGTGTATCTAAGTAAACAAGAGAAAGGGGAGGGGTGCTTTTGACATCAGAGCTCCGGAAAGTGCTCCAGCTTAACTAGCTGCAACATAATATTATTATTTTTTTCTGGGAGGAGAGTAATTATGTATTCTACCACACCAAGAAAGATCTGTAGTTAAAAAAAAAAAGTGATAATTAGCAATAAAACAACAGGGTGCGTGGTTGCCCTGTAAAAGTGCCTCGATTTTCACCTTGCTCCTCCAGCTACCCCAGGAGTGCATTTAATTAATACACACTGAAGTCTCACATAATGAAAGGAAATATACTTGAGGGGGGAAAAAACGGTTTGCCATGTCCACTCTTCTTCCATTTATAGCAACAGATTTTTTATAAAGTGTGACCTTCTGCCAAAGAAGCAGCTGTACGAAAATAATGACCTGCCAAAACTTTAATTAGAAAACAGTTTGGTTTTAAAAAAGAGTTTCTTAAAAATTTTACTTTGGCGTAAACCATTAGCAAAACAAGAGGTTTCAAGACAAGGCCCCAAGTGCCTTCTGTTCCAGCCAACATCGTAAACAGCTACAATTTATTGACTTTGATGCCCAAATTACATTTTTTGTTGTGTCCCAGAAGATCCACTTTGGCTACTTGTTTGTTTCTGGGGCAAATTCAGGACTCCATCTTGATCTTTGAAGTCCAAGGTGACTAGGGTTGCCAGTCTCCAGGTAACAGAGATTGGTTCACCTGAAGAAAACAGCCATTTGGGAAGGTAGAGTCTATAGCATTATGAACCGTTGATGTCCCTCCCTTCACCCCCCCAAACCCTGCCCTCTTCAGGCTCCATCCCCCAAATCTTCAGGTATTTCCCAGACAGGAGTTGGCAACATTGAGGCAGGGGTCATTTCCTGCAGGAACGCACAGGAGCGGAGCTCCGGCAGTAAAGAGCCCAGGGGGTGGGCACATGCAACAAGCCCCACCCCCTGCTCCCAGCAGCCCTCAGTCAGAGCAAAGCTGCAGAGCCCCCTGGTCCAAAACAGTCCAGTGGCACCTTTAAGACCAAGTTTTATTCAGGTACAAGCTCTCCCTCCTCTGAGAGGACAGATCTGCTCGTTCCTCCCCCTCCCCCCAATAGCTAGCAATCCAAAACAGTCCAGTGGAGCCTGAGCGGTGGGTGTTGCCTTCTGACACACGTCCGGTGATGTCAGGGGGTGTGGTATATGCAAATGTGTTATGCTAATGAGTTATGCTAATGAGCTCCTGCACCTCTTTTTTCTACTAAATGACCCCTGCCTAGAGGTAACCTGTAACCTGCTAGTAGGGTAGATTCAGGTGGGTAGCCATGCTGGGGGGAAGAAGAGGAAGAAGGAGGAGGAGGAGGAGATTGGATTTATACCCCGCCCTTCACCACCCAAAGGTGTCTCAGAGCGGCTTACAAACTCCTTTCCCTCCCCCTCCCCACAACAGGCACCCTGCGAGGTAGGTGGGGCTGAGAGAGCTCTTTCAAGACCTGCCCTTTCAAGGACAGTTTTTGTCAGAACTATGGCTTGTCCAAGGTCATCCAGCAGGTGCAAGTGGAAGAGTGGGGAATCTTAACCACTATACCACACTTAACCACTATACCACACTGGCTCTGAAGCAAGAGAACAAAATTCTAGTCCAGTGGCACCTTTAAGACCAACAAGGTAAAGAACAATTTCCCTTTCCAGTCTGTTCCTGAAGTTCCTTTGAAATAAATCAGCTACTTTGAGGTAACCCACTGAAAGCTCACACCTTGAATAAAACTGTGTTGGTCTTAAAGGTGCCATTGGACTCGAATTGTGTACTGCTAATTTTGTGCTTAGAGATCATGCAAAAAGGCTCTCCTCTTAGTGTCCTGGCCCCTCTTCCTGAAGTACCGTAAGCAGTGTTCCCTCTAAGCTGAGTCAGTGTGAGCTAGCTCACAGTTTTTTAGCCTCTGGCTCACACATTTTTGTCTTAGCTCAGGAAGGACGGCTCCAGAGCAAACTAATTCATGGAGTAGCCAAATCGCTCACTCACAACTTTCATGCCAGTAGCTCACAAAATAGAATTTTTGCTTTGGAGTAGTGCAGCAATTATATAAATCCTTTTAAAAAGAAGACATTTCCACATGACAATGCAGTATACAAAATGCACCCTTGAATTTGAAAAGGTAACATGTCATTAACTTCAGAGTAAAGATATAAAAGAGTTTCCCACTGATTCAATCCAAACATTGTTCAAGTGGGTTGGTCCTTTTAAACGAGGGACAAAATTTATGCTTGCAAACATATTTGATTCTCAGATGAACTCTGACCGGGGGCGGGGGGGGGAAACAACAACAGTTCATTACTGATTTCTGTTTTTTAGGGGTTTGTGATTATTTTGGCTTCCACAAAATTCCTGAGAACCAACTTTTTGCCCAAGTCAACACCTCCAGATTTGAACATTTCACTTTAGGCAACATTCAGTGGTAGCTCTAGGCCTGAGATTGCTCTCCTCTATGGTTTCCATGAGGCAGTGGCCTGTATTCACCCTGGCTCAGCCACAGTCAAACATGGCTTGAATTTTCTGTCTCTCCCAACGCAAGGAGAAACCTGAGTTCTGCTCATCACAGCAGATGTGAAGCAGAGGACCGCAGTAGGCCTAACATGGAAGGAGCAGTTCCAAACAAAAGCATTCCTAGAATACTTTGAATGCAAAATTTGAAAGTAGGTGCACTTCAGATCAAGAAGTGGCAACCATGTTTTCTAAGCTATCTCTAGATCCAGGGGTCATTTCCTGCAGGAACAGGAGCGGAGCTCCGGCAGTAAAGAGCCCAGGGGGTGGGCACATGCAACAAGCCCCACCCCCTGCTCCCAGCAGCCCTCAGTCAGAGCAAGAAGCAGCCATCTAAGCTGCAGAGCCCCCCCCCCAGCTCCCCGGTCCAAAACAGTCCAGTGGCACCTTTAAGACCAAGTTTTATTCAGGTACAAGCTCTCCCTCCTTTGTGAGGACAGATCTGCACGTTTCCCACACCCCAATAGCTAGCAATCCAAAACAGTCCAGTGGAGCCTGAGCGGTGGGTGTTGCCTTCTGACACCCTTCCGGTGATGTCAGGGGGTGTGGCATATGCAAATAAGTTATGCTAATGAGCTCCTCCACCTCTTTTTCTACGGAATGACCCCTGTCTAGATCCATGTCTACATTTAAAATGTAGCCCTTGTCAGGGTTGCTCTAGTCTGATCCTGCGTTGAGCAAGGGGTTTGACTAGATGGCCTGTCTGGCCCTTTCCAACTCTGTGATTCTAGGATTCTGTGATTGAAATATAACCTTTGAACACCCAGATTCCACCATTATTTTTACCTAGTACATATATTACAATTTACTAATTACATGAATGATACCCTTCCCTTACCCACCCACCCCCAAAAAGTAGTTAATGGAACATCCATTTTACATATTATATGTAGATACATACAGGTGTACATGGAAGAGGTACTACTAGAGTTGCTAGGCCTCCCGCTATGACAGTAGAGTTCCTGCTGCCAGCTGTCCTTACCCTAGGGTTGCCAGTCTCCAGGTGGGGCCTGGACCTCTCCTGTTTTACAACTGATCCTGACAGAGATCAGCTCCCCTGGAGAAAATGGCTGCTTGGAAGGGTGGACTCTGTGGCATTGTACCATGCTAAGGTCCCTCCCCTCCCCAAACCCCTACCCTCTCCCGGATCTGCCCCAAAGTCTCCAGGTATTTTCCAAACCTGACCTGGCAACCCTACCTTGCCCACCGCTGCTCCGAGTGGCACTGAGAGACATTTTTTTTTAAAAAAATGCCAGCTATATCACTCCAGGAAAAACCAGAGGTGATGTAAGGTAGATCTAGGAATTGCCAGAAACTCTATTCCTAGAGCTATCCTATGTCATTTCTTAGGTTTCCCCAGGGAAACCTAGGGAAAAAAATAAGAAGCGATGTAAGGTAGCTCTAGGAATTGCCAGAAACTCTATTCCTAGAGCTATCCTATGTCATTTCTTAGGTTTCCCCAGAACTAATGTGCCAGCACACACAACATCACACACACCCCATGTACCCCACCCCTGAAACTCCGGCCCCTTTTCAGGCGTGGACTGTAGCTATCAAATGGTACCTGATGAGGTTGGTAGTCTATCTGGTGGGGCACAGAGATCCCCCAGAATTACACCTGTTCTCTAGCCAGCAGTTCCTTTGTAGGAAATGGCAATTCCAGGTGGCGGACTATATTGCTTTGCATTCCTGTTGACCCCCCCTCCCCTCCCAAAACTCCACCCCCTGGCTCCTCCCCCAAATCTCCAGGAATGCGTAGCACTTAAAACGTGTAAAGAAGCACTAACTATCTAAAGAAACATTGCATCTGTTTATTCATTCATTATTTATTTATTACTTAATTATTTATTTTTGCAGCCACACTCTCAACAGAAGGGTGGGGGAGTTACCAGGGCATACATTCATTCTGCAGCTGAAAATAGCCTCGTAGAAATCCCTCTTCATTAGTCTCAAGCAGCAAAACGAGTCACAATTAAAAAGCATTGAAGGAAGCATTTTTTTAAAAAAATTAAAACCTCTAATTATAAAACTATGCTACATACACAGACACACACACACATGTAAAGGACACCACTTCTGCTAATGAAGCTAACTAAACGAAACGAAACGTTAGTACCAGTCCAAAAACACATGACAAGTGGCAAAAATAAATAAATACATGTTTAGTAAAGATAAAGGTTCCCTTGGTCGAAAGCCAGTCGAATCCGACTCGAGGGTTGCGGTGCTCATCTCCGTTTCAAAGCCGAAGAGCCAGCGCTGTTCCGAAGACGGAACGCTGTTACTTTCCCACCGAAGTGGTACCCATTTATCTACGTACTTGCAATTTCTTGCTTTCGAACTGCCAGGTTGGCAGGAGCTGGAACTTAGAGATGGGAGCTCACTCCATCATGCGGCACCCGGGTCTCGAACTGCAGAACTACCGACCTTCCACAGCCTGCAGTTCAGCGTCTTAACCACTTGAGCCACCGCAGTTCCTAAAAAATACATGTTTACCTGGCACCAAAAAGACAACAGTTATGATGCCAGATAGGCGACTAAGGGTAGGCATTCCACAAATGGACTGCTTTTTTTTTTTTTTATCAGCACTGGTACCAGATCATACTGGCTTACTTTTACCATGGGCAGCAACCCTCCAGAAAGGCAACTGTCCCACAATCCTTGGCCACAGAATATCTCATGTGTGAACAGCAGCCAAACGGGTAACACTGAAGGGAGAAGAACACCAATTTACTTGAGTTATAAAAACACCTTTTTAAAATACTGCAAAATAACTTTTAAGAAAGGGCAAAGATGACTTGAGCTTTTCTCTCTCTGATATTTCTGGGGAGACAGGGCTGTGAATACTTTATCTACAAACCCTGATTCGCTAGCTCAGGGGTCCCCAACCTTTCTGAACCTGTCAGAACCTTTAAAATCTGGACACAGTGTGGTGGATACAGCAAAACATGGCTGCCATGGCTCACCTCCCCAGGCTCCGCCCCCCAAAATCTCCAAGTATTTATTTATGTATTTATTATTTTAATTTATAGCCTGCCCTCCCCGCAAGCAGGCTCAGGGCAGCTCACAAAGGGGGCGTAAGCCAATACATAAAAACAGGTTAAAATCGCATAAAACAATCAATACTATTGCAATATTATAAGTGCTCTAGAGGTTTCAGAACAAACTTCAGTAAAAAGATGGTGTCTTGAAGATGGTACTCCCAGATTGGTGATGTCAGTTCCACATTTCTTAGGTTTCCCCAGGGAAACCTAGGGAAAAAAATAAGAAGCGATGTAAGGTAGCTCTAGGAATTGCCAGAAACTCTATTCCTAGAGCTATCCTATGTCATTTCTTAGGTTTCCCCAGAACTAATGTGCCAGCACACACAACATCACACACACCCCATGTACCCCACCCTTGAAACTCCGGCCCCTTTTCAGGCGTGGACTGTAGCTATCAAATGGTACCTGATGAGGTTGGTAGTCTATCTGGTGGGGCACAGAGATCCCCCAGAATTACACCTGTTCTCTAGCCAGCAGTTCCTTTGTAGGAAATGGCAATTCCAGGTGGCGGACTATATTGCTTTGCATTCCTGTTGACCCCCCCTCCCCTCCCAAAACTCCACCCCCTGGCTCCTCCCCCAAATCTCCAGGAATGCGTAGCACTTAAAACGTGTAAAGAAGCACTAACTATCTAAAGAAACATTGCATCTGTTTATTCATTCATTATTTATTTATTACTTAATTATTTATTTTTGCGGCCACACTCTCAACAGAAGGGGGGGGGGAGTAACTAGGGCATACATTCATTGTGCAACTAAAAATAGCCTCGTAGAAATCCCCCTTCATTAGTCTCAAGCAGCAAAACGAGTCACAATTAAAAAGCATTGAAGGAAGCATTTTTTGAAAAAATTAAAAAGCTCTAATTATAAAACTATGCTACATGCACAGACACACACACACACACACATGTAAAGGACACCACTTCTGCTAATGAAGTTAACCAAACGAAACGTTAGTACCAGTCCAAAAACACATGACAAGTGGCAAAAATAAATAAATATATGTTTAGTAAAGATAAAGGTTCCCTTGCTCGAAAGCCAGGCAAATCCGACTCTAGGGTTGCAGTGCTCATCTCCGTTTCAAAGCCGAAGAGCCAGCACTGTCCAAAGAAGTTTCCGTGGTCAGTTGGAGCCAACCAGCCGCGGCCTGCAATGCCCGGTGCAGATCTTCTGGGCTGGAGCACGACCAACCACCAAGAGCCGGTCCCAGCCTAGAGCCGGCAACCCTAAAGGAACTCATATTAAACTTCAAAGAATTATTGGGGAGAACAGTCAGGTAGCCAAGTTTGTGGATCACATGAAAGGGTACAGCGTGGTAGGATACAAGACGGACTTAAAAGCTGTTTCAGGTTCTTCATTCCTAACTATCAGCCTGGCCAAAAAATCCCCCTTTCGACTGACTGTCTTCCTTCAGTGAATGCAACCATTTTCTGTTTCTGAATACTGCCAAAGCTCTGTGAGATACGTCGATCAGCCAAAGTCACATTTAAATGTACCTCTTCCTGGTTTATGGCTCATTCCGAGACAAAAGTGTATGATCCTGACTCAGAACACCCATGATGAGAGCACTTTGCTCAGTGCACCCCTTATGCTGCCAACGCTATTGTTTCTTTATCCCCGATCACGGAGGTGCTCTAACTACACAAAAGGAAGCAAATATCAGACGTTTTTGGAACCTTCTTTGCATTGCCTGATGAGGTGTGCCCCTGAAAGAGAATCTGAGTGCTGTTTTCTTCCCCTCCCCATGCACATTTTTAAATCTCTGCCGTGACAACATCACGCTGTAGGTGTTCCCGCCTGATTCCTATCCATATCCTTAAAAAAAAGGTTAGTCAATTAGCATTTCCTCCATTCTCAACTCAGTTCCTACAAGCAGGGGACCCCCCCCCCAAAAAAAAACAACATGGGGGGGATCTGTGGCTGCATTCACACACACTAAATAATCCACTTTCAATCCACTCTCAATGCACGTTCCAACTAGATCTTAATGTGTGAACCGGGCAAAATCCAATTTGAAAGTGCATTGAAAGTGGATCATTTGGGGGGGGGGGGGTTGACCACAACCACAGACACCTCCCCTATTCCAGCTTCCTTTTCTCCTCACTTCTTTCTCTCCTTCCCACCTAACAGCCAACCTACCTTTATCTGTCCCCCCCCATTTCCAACTCCCCTGCCATCAGCCTCTACCCAGGGAGCCTATGGCCCACTTCTGCAGTGCCAGCTTCCAGGACAGGCCCGACTGAGCAGTGGGGAACCGGCATGCACTTTCGAGGGGGAGGACTCAATTTCGTCTGCATTCCCTTCCCCACACTATTTCATCTTTTTCCCTTCTTCTGACAACCCCAAAATCCTCACCTTCACCTGCTTCCTTCTCTTACTCCCATCTGCCAAGCCACATACCTTTTATCTGTCTCCTCACCTTTACCTATAATCCTTATTTATTTACTTCATTGATATCCCTCCTTTCTTCACAATGGAGCCCAAAGCAGCTTACCTCATTCTCCTCTTCTCCATTTTATTCTCAGAACAACCCTGTGAGGTAGATCAGGCTGTGAATGTGTGAGTGGCCCAAAGAAACACAGCAAACTTCCACGGCAGAGAAGGGATTCGAACATGGGTCTCCTAGACCTCAGGCTTAAATTCTAACTACTACAGCACACTGGCTTTTGTAGGGTGGGTGCTGTTAAACAATTGGAAACAGCAGCACCTGGGTGAATCATGTAAGCCATGTGGTAACAAGTCACCTGAAGGCTGCTGCCAGGTCAAGCCCTGGTAAGTCCTCTCTCAAAGGCCCAAAGAGCTCTGGAAAGGGCCCTGCCACCTCCCTATGCCTTTTACAGATGGAAACCAAGGCTTGAAGGCTGGCAGTACTATGTTGTTTCATAGCACTGAACATTGAGGGGATTTGTTTCTTAAAGCTAGAAGTGCAGTTAGCTATTATTGGGTGTGGGGGGGTAACCTCCCAGTGTTTTTTCTTTGTTTTTAGATTTTAGATTTTCCTGCAAACCTGGGCCAGGTTTGTAGAAAGATTTGTCGTGTCTGTTCATAGCCCTAGTCTTCGGATTTAAGTATCCACATATTTGACCACACTGAGCATTAGATATATTGATTAGTGGAGGTTCATGATCATAGGAACACAGCTCATTGTGGCTGCTCTGCCAGCAAATTTTCTTCTAAGAAACATGTCCAATTTTGATGCGAACAGCGACTCTCACAGAAGCATGTCAGGAATGTGTGTGGGGTCCCTAGAATCATATATAAGCTGTACTCAAAAAACAACTTGTTACCTCCATGTAGTAGGCCATACAGCTAGTTGCTGGCATTTAGGTCATCACAGCAGCTCAAAAATAAATAGGGTTGCCAGCCTCCAGGTGGGGCCTGGAGATCTCCTGCTTTTACCACTGAACTCCAGCTGACAGAGATCAGTTCCCCTGGAGAAAATGGCTGCTTGGAAGAGTGGACTCTATGCCATTGTACCATGCTGAGGCCCCTCCCCTCCAAAAACCCCACCTTCTCCTGGATCCACCCCCAAAGTCTCCAGGTATTTTCCAACCCAGACCTGGCAACCCTAAAAAGAAATATCCAATTTGGCTCTAATTTCAGTGTAGATGAAACCATACCACAAACCCACCCCTGGGTCTATGTGTTCGCTTATGTACGTTGTGTGATTGCCTGGATATAAGACTGTGTTTCTCTTCATGCCACCGCCCCAAGTTACAAAACCCAGCATATCTCATAACCAGGGCCTTTGGGGAATCCTGGTAAGGCTACCTTTGAGCAAGTACAAAAGGCAGAGCTTTCCAGTTGCTTTAGGCCCCTGGCCTGTGTGTTCTTATCATGTAGGAACAGTCTAAGGGGGTGGGTAGGATTTGAGGATCAGCACAGAGGGGTCAGCACAACTGGAGAGCAATGGATGAGTCTCACCCTGGGGGAAAAACCCCTTTGTGAGCAAGGTGTTTGAGGGCCATACTCTGTGGACCATGCCGATGGTTCTACTTTGGAAGTTTCAGTACTATTTTTAATGTCAGTGTAACCCTGCTATTGTACCATGGATTTTATAGCCAGAATTTTATAGCCAGACTATCTGCGAATAGAAGAAGAAGAAGAGGAGATTGGATTTATACCCCGCCCTTCACTACCCAAAGGCATCTCAGAGCGGCTTACAAACTCCTTTCCCTTCCCCTCCCCACAACAGACACCCTGTGAGGCAGTTGGGGCTGAGAGAACTCTGACACAAACTGCTCTTTCGGGAACAGCTGTGCCAGAGCTTGTGACTGACCCAAGGTCACATCAGCAGGTACAAGTGGAGGAGTGGGGAATCAAACCCGGTTCTCCCAGATTAGAGTCCGCACACTTAACCACTACACCAAACCTCAGGGAACTTAAGCCTAGTAAACAGTAGGATTCAATTAATGGCATGATACCCCCCCCCTTTTTTAGGGATGTCTTGTTTCTCTTAGGAGTTCAAAAGTGTTCCACAAACGTCCAAACAGAAGAGAGTGAGTTCTTCAGTCTATTTGCATTATATAATTACATCTTCGGTTGAAAAGCAAGACAAATCCCAAAATTCTTGAAATGCAAAATGAACCCTACCATTTTTGAGGTAAAGTAAACACGTTCCACCAAGTGAATAATTACCATCCAGCTTGGGAACTGGGAAAACCAGCAAGGCATTCATTAACAGGCGTGTTGCATATATTTCCCCACAAATACACACACACACACACAATTCTTAAAAATAAGAGTAGTCTAAACGGTCACATCATACAATTTTTTTACTGGACACTTTTTTTAAAAAAGTACCTTTTTGTGCACAGTAAAAACGTTGGCATGCCATTGTAAATTAGAATTAGGTCAACAAGTATAAATGAAGTGTGGACAAAGGCTCCCAAGTACTCCCAATCAGTGTTCCCTCTAAGCTGAGTTAGTGTGAGCTAGCTCATGGCTTTTTAGCCTCCGGCTCACACATTTTTGTCTTTGCTCAGGAAGGGATGGCTCCTGAGCAAACTAATTGATGCAGCAGCCACATCGCCCGCTCACAACTTTAATGCCAGGAGCTCACAAAGTAGAATTTTTGCTCACAAGACTCCACGGCTTAGAGGGAACATTGCTCCCAATGCCATACTTTATTTCTGTCGGAGGAGCAGCAAAATCGAAACGAACGGCCTCCCTTCCTATGTTTTCTAGCTAGAGGCACTCCAGGAGTTAAAGGGACATTCTAGCCAGAGGGTTTTGTTCTATTATCTTTCCTCTGGAATAGGGCGGAAGAGTCAAATTCCCTTTTAAAATGTGGAAACAAAATGTTAGCCTCCAGGGGACATGTCCTGCAGGAGCGCACAGAAGCAGAGCTCCAGCAGTAAAGAGCCCAGGGGGTGGGCACATGCAACAAGCCCCACCCCCTGCTCCCAGCAGCCCTCAGTCAGAGCAAGAAGCAGCCAGGTAAGCTGCAGAGCTCCCCCCGGCCCCCCGGTCCAAAACAGTCCAGTGGCACCTTTAAGACCAAGTTTTATTCAGGTACAAGCTCTCCCTCCTCTGCGAGGACAGATCTGCACGTTCCACCCCCCTCCCCCCAATAGCTAGCAATCCAAAACAGTCCAGTGGAGCCTGAGCGGTGGGTGTTGCCTTCTGACACACTTCCGGTGATGTCAGGGGGTGTGGCATATGCAAATAAGCTATGCTAATGAGTTATGCTAATGAGCTCCTGCACCTCTTTTTCTACAAAATGACCCCTGTAAGCCTCCATTATAACCCCCTCTTTCAACTTTTCAGTGTGCTTCTGAGTAACAGAAGTTTTCCCTGATCTTCCTCACCATCTTTTAATACAATACATGAGACCTAAGCACAGTTTACACAGGAAAAGGTACATTAAAAAGGGACAATTAAAGCGATGAAAGGGCCAGAGAATTTCCCTGCTGGGAAAGGCAAAGACATTTGGGACTTATTTGGTATTGGGGCGGGGGGGGGGGGGGGCTCAGCGGGGGGGGGGGCAGCTAAGCAGGGGATGACATAAGGGAAGTTTACAGAATTAGGCAGTGTTTGGACAGGGGCATTTTAACCAGCGTTCTGCTGAGAAGGGGAAGCGGACT
This sequence comes from Gekko japonicus, assembly GCF_001447785.1. Lineage (NCBI taxonomy): Eukaryota > Metazoa > Chordata > Lepidosauria > Squamata > Gekkonidae > Gekko > Gekko japonicus. The sequence goes on along the minus strand of NW_015170922.1, from coordinate 285,523 downwards.
GTTACGAACATCATTATCTACAGCAAAAGAACCTTTTAGAGATTTTGCCGGCATTGCATCCAAAACGGGATGGAAAGTATTTGCATATGCAAAGTGACCTCACTCTGTCTGGGATTCCTTTCAGCCTGTAACTAATTGGCGGGGTTCACCTACAGGGTTAGCAATAACCTCACTCTTTATGAGTTCAGCTTGCCCTCAGCACTAAACCGTTCACCCAAAACTGATTTGCTGTGGAGCACTGTGACATCACCATATCCACATCATTGCTCTGAGGGGCTTGGATGACTCTATCAGATGTGAAGAGGGAGCTCTGGGGGGGGGATAAGTACTGCAATAGATATGGAGGGAATTTGCAGTGAAAAGCGTGTGTGTGTGGGGTGTATGTGTAGTCATTTAAAAGCTTTTAAAGAAACTATGGCCCCAGTCACATGAAGAATTTGCCATGTGAAAGGCACGAATGTCGAGCGGATTTTCAGGGCGCGATCACAGCACAACATCTGGGAAGCGTGGTGCACCCATGGCCAACCCGTGGCGTCCCACCGAAGATGCAGAGTTAAAAAGTACCAAGGAAAGTGCACTAGTATCCAGAAAACGCGCGGCACAGGCGGGTGTCTGATCACAGGAGCACTAGTATCCTGTGGCATCTGGCATCCGGCGCCCGTCCATGTCCTGTCGCAAACCGGATGTTTTTCGTAAGCGCATGTGCACAAACACGAAACTGAAAGCAGTGCTGCTCTGCGGAACTGCGCATGCGCACAAATGCAAAACGCTTGAGTGATCGCGCCGCGCAGCTTCTTTGACAGGCCGCAGCATTGCCATGTGATTGCCAGTTAACAGCCTCAGCATGGAGACTCGGGGGACCATGTGATTGGGCTACTGCGTTTTATTTTGCTCCGGGGCGAACAGCCATGCCTCCCCCCCGGCATTATCTGGCCCGTGTGACCAGGGCCAATGTCTGCTACCCTCAGAGTGACATCTTTCAAGCCAGAAACTGAAACGAATGGACACTGGCCACAGGTTAGGGTTGCTAGCTCCAGGATGGTAAATTCATGGAGATTTGGATGTGGTGCCTGGGAAGGGGTGGAGTTTTGGGGAAGCAAGGGAGTGAATGTGATACCAGAGAGTCCACCCTCTGAAGTTGTCATTTTCTCTGGGGGGAATGATCTCTGTCACCTGGAGATCAGTTATAATTCTGGGGGGGGACCCCAGTTCCCCCCTGGGAACTGGCAACCTTTGTACAGGCAGAGTTCTCATCCTCTGTCACGATACTGACCCTATGGCGCTAACTGCATGCAGTGTCCAGGACTGACAAATGAAGAACTTCCTCAAACCCACATGTCGTTAGCTCACATTATTTATTTAGTTAAAGCAACTGATAGATAAAACACATAAAATGCATTAGAAGCAACCAAACCATTAAAAAAAATCACAACTCAGGACTACCAGTAAAGTTAACCAAACGTGGTCCTAAATAAAACTAACTTCTTCCTGAAGATGGACAGGGAGGGGGGCAGGCACATGTCCCTGGGAAGGATGTTCCATAATCGTGGGACTGCCATCGAAAATGCCCTCTCTCTTGTGTATCCACCAACCAAGCTTCCTTGATCGATAGGACGGTCAGGACCCTTCCCTGTACCCTTAATTCCTGGGCAGGAACTTATGGGTCCTTCAGATACCCTGGTCCCAAGCCGTACAGAGATGCAAGATGTGATGAGGTCCACATTTTTGAAGGAAGGATTGAACACTTTTGTGACAGATGGGTACTCAATCAAAATGGAGCCACCGTAGAAATGAACAGTAGGGATAATGGGGCCAAAACAACAGACCTTCATCTGCTTGTCAGGCATCCGACAGGCCAAGATGGGAACCAAAGAATGGACAAGATTGAGTTTGAGTTGAACCAACGAGGTCTTAGCTGCCATACGAAGAGTTCCTCTTTGTCAATAACCCCTCCAAACCTCCCCGTCAAAACCTGTATTTTTAAAGGTGTGTGTGTGTGTTGACAGGGGAAGACAGACAGACAGTGCCCTTAAGGTCGCCAATCTCCAGGTGGTTCCTGGACATCTCCTAGAATTATATACCCAGGCAACAGAGATCAGTCCCCCTGGAGAAAATGGCTGCTTTGGAAGGCGGAATCTATTGCATTATGTCCCATTAAAGTCCCTCCCATCCCTAAGCCCCACCCCCCTCAGGCTCCACCCCCAAAATTTGCATGCATTTCCCAACCTGGACCTGGCCACCCTAACTGCCCCTCAGTGTATCCATTTCCTCAAGGCTCGCTGTATTCCCAAACGAGGGTACAAGCACTTCATTTGGAAAATATGGGCCGGATCCTCTCTAAATTGTGTGCACGGACCTGGGACTGGACTACCCTGCCCCTCCCCTCCTGCTGTGGCCTGAAACAACCCCCTCCCCCAATGCTGTTGAGGAGCTGTCAGAGCAGGTGAGCACTGAGTATAAAAAGCCATATCCTTGTGCAGACAGACCTTTCCCACGGGCTACAGACCAATGCTTCCAAGCCGTCCGCTGAAATCACCCCCCAGCTGTTAAACATGCTGTGTGGCTCTAAAAGTCCATCGGTGGGTCACACCAAGGTGATGTGAGTCAGATGGTTGTGCAGAGTAGACAGGATGGGGGGGGTGTTCCCCTTTTTGTAAACGGTGCTCTAAAACCAGCTGTGACATGACCGAAAAACACTGAAAATGCTAACTGTGAATTCAAAGTCTGTACTGCAAGTCATTGTCCTGACCTGGGTAGCCCAACCTAGCCCAGTCTCATCAGATCTGGGAAGCTAAGGAAGGTCAGCTGCAGTTTAATCCTTGAATAGGAGACCAACAAGGAAATTCCAGGGTCACGATCAAGGCTCCCTCTAAGCTGTGGAGTCTTGTGAGCAAAACTTCTACTTTGTGAGCTACTGACATTACAGTTGTGAGTGAGCGATTTGGCTGCGGCATAAATTAGTTTGCTCTGGAGCCATCCTTCCTGAGATGAGACAAAAATGTGTGAGCCGGAGGCTAAAAGACCGCGAGCTAGCTCACACTAACTCAGCTTAGAGGGAACACTGGTCACAATACAGAAACAGGAAATGGCAAACTGCCTCTAAATGCAGGGCTATTTTTGGGCAGGAACGCACAGGAATGGAGTTCCAGCTGGCTCCCAAGTTGGCCACGCCCAGCAGGAACTCATTAGCATAATAGGCCACACCCAACAGCAGAAACTCATTAGGATTGGTTACATTAGGGGTGTGTGGCCTAACATGCAAAGGAGTTCCTGCTACAAAAAAGCCCTGGGTTTTGACAACAAACAAGGTAAACAGAATAAGAAGCAAAAGGTGGGTGTGGCTGGATAACCACACTTCTGGTAACATGGGGGGGTGGCCTAAAGTGGTAATGAGCTGTGCTGTCAGGGGTGTGGCCCAAAATGCTAATGAGTTTCTGCTGTTGGGTGTGGCCCAATATACTAATGAGTTCCTGCTATTGAGTGTGGCCTATTATGCTAATGAATTCCTTCCTGCTGGGCTTTTTCTACATAAAGAGCCCTGTCTAAATGTCTCTTGCTTTGAGAACCCTGTTTGGGTTGGCATGCCAGCTGCAACTTGTTGTCACTCCCCACCGCCAACGCAAGTAATTAAACATTTAAAAATGCACCTGATGTCCAATATAAGTGACACAACAGTCAGAAAAGTCCACATTCAAAAGTCAGACTGTCATATTACTCAGCAGCAATCTCAGACGTCTTAACTCTATAAATTTATTGGAGATTGCTAGTCAATCCGACTGCTGATGAGCCTATGACATGTGCATTTTTAATACCGTTGCATTCACACTTTACATTTATTTATATGATTAACTTGGTTTTCATCCCACCTTCCTCCCCAAAGGGGACCCGAAGTGTCCTATGCCATTCTTCTGCCCTCCATTTTATTCTCACAACAACCTCGTGAAGTTGGTTAGGCTGAGAGGGGGTGATTGGCCCAAGGTCACCCAGCTAGCTTCCATGGCAGAGCGCGGATTCGGAACTGGGCCTCCCAGATCCTAGTTTCACCACTACTTTGAAAGATAGGGCTGAATCCAACTAACTTACCCAATTCTAGCCAATTCCGCTCTTTCTTACACCTTCCTTCCCACATAGCAGGTCCCATGATCCCCAACATGGTGTTTGGGTAGTGAAAGAGGACCACTTCCTCCCTTTCTCATTGGAGGAAAACCTGGTCGGATGCAACCCGTAATGTGTAGTAACAACCACCACCACCACCACCACAACAATAATAATAATAATAATAGATTACTTTTTCACATCCTCTCTTGTTAAAAACACCCCCTCTCTCAAAAAAAAAAATAGGAGGGGGAGAAAAGAAAGAAAACCGTGACAAGTGATGGCCTATGCAGAACAAGGTGCATGGCTTAGTCTGATTTCTGCCTGGGTGGCAAGGGTGCAAAGAGAAAGTAATTAAACATGTTAAGTGTCAACAAGTGCAAAATGGTCACCCATCATCAGGACTGTACAATGGCAATCTCAGGAAAATGGAAGCTACCTTTGGGGACTGCTGTGTCGTACAAACAAGAACGAACAAATGCCCCTCACTGCCTTTCTCTATATCCATTCGTATTTTTGTTAATGTCAGGTAGCCCTGTCATAGGTCTGGAATGTGGAGGGGTGCCGTCCCATTTTCTGTCTCAGCTCTCCCTGGCTCACCAACTGTTTGCTATCTTATGCTTGACCTTGTAGATGCTCTGGCTGCAGTTTTCTCAGCTGGAAAAGTTAATGGCTTTTGCTTTGCCTGCTTGCTTTTGCCCGCCCGCACAAGATGTATCCATTGGCTCATGCTTACACGGGGGGATGTTTTATTCTGGTATTGGCGACCATTCCTGACACAAGCTGTACACGTGTCTCTAGGACTGGATTTACCAATAAACAGTTATCTTCTTATGAAGCCCTGTGTTGCGTAACCTGACTAAGGATCCTGACAGTTAATGTCTTTGGTTTCCTGCTTTGTTTTGTTGTGTTTTGTTTTGAAGATTTGCTTTCCATTGTATGCACAGGCGATAGTCTTTTACATGCAATAGAGTATGATACGGATGCGTGCCCTGACTTGGATGACCCAGGCGACTCTGATTTCATTAGATCTCAGAAGCTAAGCAGGGTTGGCCCTGGTTAGTATTTGGACCGGGGGGGGGGCACCAAGGAAGCCCAGGGTCACTACACCGAGGCAGGCAATGACAAACCACCTCTGAACCTCTTTCGCCTTGAAAACCCTCCAGGGTTGCCGCAAGTCAGCTGTGACAACACTTTCCACCACCACTATTTATGCATACAATGCATGGCATTTATACTTGTTATTAATCATGCTGGTATACAGGGCTGTTTTGGGGCAGGAACGCACAGGAACGGAGTTCCGGCTGGCTCCTGAGTTGGCCACGCCCAGCAGGGACTCATTAGCATAATAGGCCACACCCAACAGCAAAAACTCATTAGGATTGGCTACATTAGGGGTGTGTGGCCTAACATGCAAAGGAGTTCCTGCTACAAAAAAAGCCCTGGGTTTTGACAACAAACAAGGTAAACAGAATAAGAAGCAAAAGGTGGGTGTGGCTGGATGAGCACACTTCTGGTAACACAGGGGTGTGGCCTCATATGCTAATGACCTGTGCTAATACGTTTCTGCTGTTGGGTGTGGCCAATTATGCTAATGAGTTCCTGCTGGGCTTTTTCTACAAAAAAGCCCTGCTGATATATTGTTTTTAGTTCTTTATATATAGACCTTTCTCACTCCTAATTAAGGCAGACTGCAGCTAAAAACGATGCGAGACTATTATAACGTGCACCACCGACAGAACCAGAGAACACCACACTCAAAAGACAACTGAATAAAGCAAGATGATGAAACAAATGCTGGAAATGCAAATATTTTAAGGCGGGGATGGGGGGGAGGCAACAGGCATATACAGAAAAGGGTATACAAATAATGCACCATGGGATCCAGTCACATAAGGAAGACGTGTAATCAAAATGGAATGGCATATACAGAAAAGGGTATACAAATAATACACCATGGGATCCAGTCACATGAGAGTCAGTTTGGTGTAGTGGTTAAGTGCGCGGACTCTAATCTGGGAGAACCGGGTTTGATTCCCCACTCCTCCACTTGCACCTGGCTGGATGACCTTGGGCAAGCCGTAGCTCTGATAAGGAGCTGTTCTTGAAAAAGGGCAGTTTCTGTCAAGAGCTCTCTCAGCCCCACCCACCTCACAGGGTGTCTGTTGTGGGGAGGGGAAGGGAAAGGAGTTTGTAAGCCGCTCTGAGACACCTTTTGGTAGTGAAGGGCGGGGTATAAATCCAATCTCTTCTCTTCTTCTTCTTCATAAGGGAGAAGTGTAATCAAAATGGAACGTTGGTGGGTCAAAACAGCAGGTCTGACCCACTCAGAATCACCCTTACTTACAAATCAGCCTGCACAACCCATTGCTGATCTCGATGGCTGTATACTGTGGCTCTGTCAGGCGTCTGACAACTCCATGGCATATTGTGGAGTCCTCCCTTCCTCCCCTCCAAACATGTCATGAAACAGACATCAAAGTAGGCTTTAAGCAATCACACACTGAAAACAGCTTGAAAACAAACCCAAAGACAACTTGAAAACAAACCAGATGCACCAGGAACTTTGCCAAAGATACTGGGGGAGGGGGGGGAGGACCACCAGAGCCCACCAGAAACCAGAAGAACCAAAAAGGAATATATTCGTATAGACATGAGGCAGGATGCTGGACTAGTTGGACTATTGGTCTGATCCTGCAGAGCTCTTCTTATGTTCACATTTACTTGGCTGATGCACAAAACAATGTTGAGAAAAATATATGGGATTCTTGCACACAGAAATATCAGCTGATGAAGTATGTATGTATTTAGAATAGGGTTACTGATGCTATATGAGCCTTACATTATCTAGACAGTTCCTGCCAACAGATGCAATGCTGCAAACGTTGTTCAAGATAAGGTTGCAAGATTTCAAAATGAGCTAACAAAAAATTCAGTGCCAGGTCTACCATGATTTAGAAGCCATTCCAAGTGTTTTAATGGAATACCACCAGTAATTTCCCTATGCCTTTTATGGTGTTTACCATAGAGTTTAGGGGAAATGCCTGGAGTGTCACCCAGACGTGACATCATATTACCCCCAAATTCCACCGTCCCCAGGTACAGCCTTGAAATTTCCCACCATTGGCCAATGCAGTGCTGGAAACCCTATACAGGGTCACCAGGCTGAGCCTGATGACGATGATTACGTAATTTCCACGGAAACTCTGAAGAGATGGTGGTAACTCTAGGGAATGCTGGAAACTCTATGGTAAAATCATAGAAGCCAGCTGATTTTTTTTTTAATTCTCCTGCTACCACTTAGAATGGTGGCAAGCAATGGCATCGCAACGTAGGATGTGGGTTCTCCCGCCCCAACAAGGGGCTTAGCAGGTCTGCTCAAAGTCCCACGAAGTGTAGTTGGGATTGTTTTCTACAAGCCAGCTGTAAACTCCAGTCAAAACCCACAATATTACCCATAACAATGGAATAATTCCTAGACTAACTGGACATTATTCCAAACAACAGTTGTTTGGAGCTGTAACGGTACAAAATCAAAATTCCAAAAACAGACTTCAATCCACATAACATTATTGTGTCTCTTTAACTGGTCTTTAAAAACATATTAATTAGAGAGCTTGTGGTTTGTTTTTGGACCTTATCCTAACTGCATTAATACAAGGAAGATAATTATTTGAACTTAAAGAATTAAACTTGCTCTCTTGAGGGTTCCGCGTCTCCCATCTTCTCTAAGCTAATGAGCACACAAAATGTTACTTTTCAACTGTGATTCATTTTTGTAACTTTCACGGCAACATTTTCACTCTTCTACAGTTTGCCCCTATGATGGACCTCTGTCACTTTCCCCTCACTCTGAGGCAGGTTTTCCTGCCAAAATTCTTTTAGTTCCCTGCTGTGGCTGAGCAGCCCCAAGAAGCGTGTAAATGCATTTTCGTTTAAAAAAAAAATCTGTCCCACCATATCTACAGAATATAATTTGGCTTTTAGCCCAGCCCAAGGAATTTTCTGTGGAAAAGCAGGAGCCCTTTTGAAACGGCACTAGAGACGGTTTAACAGTGAAACAAAAGAACAAGTTTATTCAACAGGCAGGGATTGAATGGATGTAGTCGGGGTCTGGGATTGCTGAGGAAAAAAGTTGTAGATGATACAGAATTCACTTCTTTAAACAGGCAGGATGTTGTTAATGAAGCTTATTTTCAGCCATTTTTCGTTCCTAGCAGCAAGTGGTGTTTTACTTAGTATATTAGATACAGCAACCAAGCCCGTCACTATGGCGGGGCTTTGAGGGGCTCTGCCACCTTTCATAAATGCACAGCCCCACAAAAATTTATCCTATAAATGCTTTTTTCAATCATTTAAAAAACATTTTTTAAAGGTATGTGCTCCTTTAAGCAGAGTGGGGTGCTGCAGTTGGCTGATTCCCGCACTGAGCAAGGGGGTTGGAGTAGGTGACCTCTAGGATCACGTCTAACTCTGTGTCAAGAAACTGGTCACCTTCAAGAGAGTTTTTCTGCCTAAGTGTTAGCTTTCTTGATTATAAATGTCATCACCCCCACCTGCGGGCTTGTTACCAGAATTGTTGCTTAGGCTGGCGGAAGTGATTAACTTGCAGCAGCTGAGAACTGTCATCTCAAGTGGTTGACAGCTTGCCATTTAGAGATCTACCCTGATAACAGCTTTCCATTGGCTAAATGGCTTTTCTTTCTGCACTGAGAACTTCACCCCACGGGGGGGGGGGGTTGCCACACAAGCCACAAAATCTGGGCTACAGGCCAGACAGCAACAATGTTTCCTCAGAGAGCTTCCAGTTCAGATTCCTGGAGTTGGTTGCTCTCTTTGTGAACCTAACTTGCTCCTTTGTTAAAGTTACAGTGTGGCTGATTTCGCACTAGAGCTGCCTCGATGTCGCGCTGCCGTTTGCCCCGATACTATTTGTCAGTTTCACACCCGAAGCTGCGGGGATGCAATTTGACACGCGGCTTCGCCCGATTTCCCCCCGCAGTTTCATAATCCTGTTTTTTGAGGATCACTCTTGCCAAAACTCTCTCCCAGTTCTCTGGTGTCTGTGTAAAGTGGACTTCAGCTTATGCTGAAACAGAAGGAGGAGGAGGAGGAGATTGGATTTATAACCCACCCTTCACTCAGAGTCTCAGAGCCGCTTACAAACTCCTTTCCCTTCCCCAACCTTTCCCGTCCCCAACCATGGGACGGTGCCAGGCCGCGAGCACTCTTTCCAGAACTGTCCTTGAGAGAACAGCTCTGACAGAACTATGACTTGCCAAAGGTCATCCAGCAGCTGCAAGTGGAGGAGTGGGGAATCAAACCCGGTTCTCCCAGATTAGAGTCCGCACACTTAACCACTACTCTGGCTACTACACTGAGACTTTAATTCCTCCTCGGGATAGAGATACAACACAGTTAAGGCAAGGAGTCTTTTTCTTTCGCTTAGCAGGTGCACCTGTCTGACTTGTCCTATCAGACACACTGACTCCAAACTGACTGCCTTCAGGATGCTTCCACCTGACAGAACCGCTCCAGAATGGAACGGAAACTCAAACTGACTCTCCCCTCAGCACACAGCTGATCATATATTTCCCTCAGCAGGCCCTGGCCAATCACAGAAGAGGAGCAGCCTGTCACTCAAGCTCTCCGTTCCAGGGGAAAAGTTCAGTCTTTACCTCCCGGCTCTCTGTTTTAGCTGCACTCAGAAACCTGCTTTAAAAGTGCAGCCTGTCACAGCCCCCCACCCCCAGAGATTTATGATTTTTTACATCAAGCTCTAATGCTGCACAACAGTAACATTTACAGCAAGCTCCGATGTTTTACAACATGCATATTCGCTGGTGGAGAAATTTTCTTTCACCAAAGAGGAAGAAATTTGGGCTAATCCGTAACTCCTTTAAACTACAGGGGTTTTTTTGTTGGCAACACAGAACGATGCATTCCGTTCGAAAGCGCAGTCGAGATCAATGGACTGCTGATATTGTTGCATCTGGCCACCGTTATTCAAAACAATCTGGGACTGAGAAGTTCGCTGGAGAGCTTAATTTAGTGCCATAGCAACAAGATAGGATCTGCTGATCTAAGGCTCTGCCAATTAAGAAAATATGCAGGAAGACAGACAACCATGGGAAGGTGCCAGGTCCATAAACAGAGGCCTGTAAGAGATCCCAACCCCCCTCCCCAATCTTAGACGGTCCTCTGTAACCACATTATACAAAAGGGCACCCTTGCTAAACGTGTGCACTGGAGGCTAAAAAACTGTGAGCTGGCTCACAATAGCTCACCTTAGAGGGAACACTGGTGGGGAGGGCCCCTGGAGATCCGATTGGCCATGAAGACTAAAAAGAAATGCTTTGGTGGTAGCTGCCACCACAGCACAACGATCTTCACTATCACTGAAGATAAAATGTGTGTAAGAAAGAAACTAACATTGAAATCGCAAGATGTCATAGTCACACTGTACACTGCATTGGTCAGGCCACACCTGGAGTATCGTGTGCAGTTCTGGAAGCGTCCCTTCAAAAAGAATGTGGACAGCATGGAACGGGTGCAGAGGAGAGCGAGGAGGATGATCGGGGGCCTGGAGACCAAGCCCCATGAGGAAACGCTGAGGGACTTGGGAATGTTCAGTCCGAAGAAGAGGAGGCTGAGGGGGGGACAGAGAGCCAGTTTGGTAGAGAGCCAGTTTGGTGCAGTGGTTAAGTGTGCGGACTCTAATCTGGGAGAACCGGGTTTGATTCCCCACTCCTCCACTTGCACCTGCTGATGTGACCTTGGTTCAGTCACAAGCTCTGGCACAGCTGTCCTTGAAAAAGAGCAGTTTGTGTCAGAGTTCTCTCAGCCCCACCCACCTCACAGGGTGTCTGTTGTGGGGAGGGGAAGGGAAAGGAGTTTGTAAGCCGCTCTGAGACACCTTTGGGTAGTGAAGGGCGGGGTATAAA
>NW_015170922.1:261909-274353 GCF_001447785.1 Gekko japonicus | reverse complement strand
AAGGGTGGGAAGGTACCGGCTGGATATTAAGGGGGGGAGGAACCACTTTTTGACAGTAAGAATTGTTCAGTGGGGGAATTGGCTGCCTAGGGAGGTGGTGAGCTCCCCCTCACTGGTAGTCTTTAAGCAGTGGCTGGGCAAAGACTTGTCAGGGATGCTCTAGGCTGATCCTGCACTGACCAGGGGGACCCGTCCAAGTCTGTGATTCTAGGATTCTATTTTTAAACGATATGTTCCGGTTAAAAGGCTGCCTGTTGAGCAGAACTTCTGCCTGAAACACTGAACAGTTCCTATTGGAATGATCCATAACCTCATTTTGTGGTTGCCCCCCCCCTTACCATGGCAGCCATTTTGTGGTTGCGTCCACCTCCTGCAACTGCGCTCACCACCCTGTGTTGACATTCCAAAGTCTGGCCGCAGGCTCAACAAGGTTGGGTAGCCCTGCTGTACAGGATCTGAGATGGTTACAAACCCTACGCATTTGCTGTTAAGTCTCTTCTGTCCATGGTTCATGGGATGCAAAGGAATGCTGTTTGCTTAATAATAATAATTTTTTAAAAAACTTAGCCATTCCAACATGCAGATGGCTTCCAGAACGGACTTTGAGACACACCCTCAGTGCAATATTAATCGTGTTACGTTAAATTGACAGGAATGAAACAGGCTTGTTTTTCCAGCAGCTGTTCCATGCAGCGGGAGTCTCCCTGCCTCGCACAAAGGCTGCCACTGTTTCTCCGACAAACGCGCTCAGATCAGGCGGTTCACACAGGCATTCTGTCCAGAGTGTTCTGGTCCTACTTTAACACTGATTAATCATATTGACTAATAGCAGGCAACTGTTCGGTTTCTCTCTGCATGCACAAAAACAGGAGGAATGCGACTATCAGGCAGAGAAACGTCACTCCACAAGATAGCGGCTATATTTTAAGAAAGGGTGGAGGATGTGGAGAGAGAATGATCAAGGCCAGGCCAATGAAGCCACACTGTTAGAATTAAACCCAAGTTCTGGTTCGGTAATCAGGCCTGTAACAGAGAGAGGCAGTGCTCCCCCCCCCCTTAAAAGTATTCATATATAAACCTGCACCAATTTCCACTAATTTCTCCCTCGGGTTGCCAGCCTCCAGGTGGGGCCTGGGGATCTCCCACTTTTGCAACTGATCTCCAGCTGACAGAGATCCGCTCCCCTGGAGAAAATGGCTGCTTTGAAGCGGGGACTCTGTGGCATTGTACCGTGCCGAGGCCCCTCCCCTCCCCAAACCCCGCCCTCTCCTGGATCCACCCCCAAAGTATCCAGGTGTTTTCCACCCAGACCTGGCAACCCTATTCCTCCCTCAGGATATAGGAGCCCCCCCGCCCCCGGTACCCAGTGCCATATGTGCGGGCAAGGCTTCTTTTGTAGAAAAAGCCCAGCAGGAACTCATTAGCGTAATAGGCCATACCCAACAGCAAAAACTCATTAGCATATTAGGCCACACCCTGTCAGCACAGCTCATTTGCATATTAGGCCACACCCCCATGTTACCAGAAGCGTGGTCATCCAGCCACACCCACCTTTTGCTTCTTATTCTCTTTATCGTGTTTGTTGTCAAAACCCATGGCTTTTTGCATGTTAGGCCACACACCCCTGATTGTAGCCAATCCTAATGAGTTTCTGCTGTTGGGTGTGGCCTACTATGCTAATGAGTTCCTGCTGGGTGTGGCCAACTTGGGAGCCAGCCGGAACTCTGTTCCTGTGCGTTCCTGCCCAAAAATAGCCCTGAGTGCGGGCATGAAAACAAGCAAGCAAGCAAACAAACAAAAAAAGCCCAGGAATAAGGGCATCTCCGCAATGGACTATGCTAAGGTTTGCATGATCAAAGTATAAAGATGCAGACAGTTCAGTGAATACCCTGACCTGGATGGCCCAGGCTAGCCTGATCTTCTCAGTTCTCCAAAGCTAAGCTAAGGCTAGGGGCCAGCACACCTTTGGGATCACCTCTCCCCATATAAACCCCACAGAGCACTGAGATCTACAAATCCACACCTTTTGGTAGTCCCCGGCTCCAGGAACGTTTGACTTGCTTCGACTAGGGCCAGGGCCTAGGGCTGCCAGCTTCCCTGGGGGTGTGTGTGTTCCAAAGCCCCCCCACCCCGCCGTTCCCGATTCAGCTGGCGAGGGGAACCCCACCCCCAAAGTAGTCATATCAGGCCAATGTGCCCGGCACGATGACGTCACCCGGAAGTGACGTCATCGCACGGGGCACGTCACTGGGCGACACTCTAGCAACCACCCTGAAAACTCTATGGTACCATAGAGTCTTAAAGCTGATTGCTAGAGCGTCGCCTGACGATGCGCCCAGCGTGATGACGTCACTTCAAGGTTATGTCATCGCAGCACGCGTGCTTCGCACACATGCAAGAGATCTCCCGAACAGGGCACAGAACTCCCCCACTATTATGAAGGTAGGACTTGGCAACCCTACCAGGGCCTTTTCAGCCCTGGCCCCTACCTGGTGGAATGAGATCAGGGTCCTGTGGGATTTATTACAATTCAGCAGGGCCTGAAAGACAGAGCTCTTCTGCTGGGCTTTTAGTTGAGGCAGCAGGATCCCTCCCCTTTGGTTGGCCCCCATCAGAGTCCTGGGTTTGAACAGCCACCCAGGAACTACACTGTCATTCTACTTTAGCTACTGAGCTCAGTACAGTATGATTACTGTATTGTTTTAATCTTGTTGTTTTAAACTGATTTTAATTGTTATTGTATATTGTCTTAGCATTGATGGACCCTACCCTGAACCTGCTTGCAGGGAGAGTGGGATACAAGTTCAATAAAATAAAATAAAATAAAATAAATAAGTGGGGTTGGCCATGGTTAACCCTTGAATGGGAGACTACCAAGGAAGTCCAGGGTCACTATGGAGAAGTAGGCAATGGCAAAACACCTCTGTTCTTCTCTTGGGGTTGCCATAAGTCAGCTGTGGTTTGAAGATCTCAAAGCTACATGAGTTGATATTGAAGATTATGGAATGTGCTGAAATAGACAAGTTGACAAATATATTAAAAGGAAAAATGGAAGAAGAATTTATGGGACCCTGAAGGGCATTCTATGACTGGTTAAAACTTAAATATTAAGAAAATAAGATCAAGTGAAGAAGAATAATAAGAATGATAGATTAAGTAGTTGTGAAACTGTAATGAGAAGATATGCACACAGAAAGCTACGTTGGAATTTTTAAAATATTTCTGTATTTTTCTCTTTTTCCTTCTTTCCCCTTTCTCCCTTTCTGTATATAAACTATTTTTTTAAATGGCCACACTACATGGGGAGACCTCCCTTAGACACCTGTCCACCAGTTTTTCACTTGCTTACTTAGCTATCATTCTATACTGCTTGATGTCCTCCAAAAGCAGGAGAGAAGTCACCAGTCAAGTCACAATACCATATAGTTCCAAAGATTTAATGGCACGTAAGTCTTCAGAAAAGAGGGCAACACTGTCCACCAATTCTCCCACCCCTCCTGTAGACCCCACTCATACCCCCCCATCCTATTCTCAGAGGCCCAATGATGCCCACAAGCAAAATTTCCATGGGCTCAGCAAGCTATGACAGGAGGGAGAAGTGGAGGGTCCATGAATGGTTGGATTCACTCCAGTGATTATTTGGTTCTTCTCCACAATTAGAATAAGCCAGACACTACTAGGCATGACAGAGTGGCCTGGCATGAAAAGCAACAGGCACCCATGAAGAGGACTAGCTTAGAGGATGCTGATAGCTATCTGCTGACAGCTACCACAACAGTCACCCTGAGACTTCTGGAAATGCTACTACTACTGTCACCCTGAGGCCTCTGACAATGCAGTGGCTGATTTGCAGTCAGCTGCATTTACTGATCATACAGCTACTTTATCCTCATGGGGGGGAATGTTTGTACACTGTGATGTGCAAAGCAAGTGCTAATTTTACAGCAAGGGTAAAGGTCAGGATTCTGATACCTGAGCAATGCTGACTTTTAACAGTAACTGTAACACTAAGTAGCCCACTGTGAAGCATTGTCGTCTCATCAATGCCCTGGTCGATGTTCGCCTGCAACACAGTTCTTAGAACAGATAGCTCTTAAAAGCATCTGGTTCTTCCCCTTCATAGCCAAGGCAATTTGGTGCTCGACATCTGCTTAAGTCATTACTGTATCCTCATCAGAATAATCAGTAGCCTCCAGCTGTCTGAGGATTGAAGACTCGTGGTCCACATTTGACGGCTCCCTTCAGTGATTTGGGGGCACAGATCAGGAGCGTGCTCTCCCCGCCTTGATGTGCTTGTCTGTGGCCACGGCTCTGAAAGATGCAGGGTCTAATGAATTGGCTGTAATGGTTCTCTTACCCACTTTAATGGCTTTGTTTTAATTGGTTATGCTACCCAACGTCCAAGAAGTACATTGAAAAGTTCACAGCATACACGCTAATGGTCTCTTTCTAATTACCGCATAATGCACTAAGGTCTGACAGAGCAATTCCAGAGGTTAAGCTCCATCGTTAGAAATTCTCTTTACATTTAATTTGACAAAATTCTCCACAATATTGTGTGACAATACGCAGCAAACACTATATAAAATATGTTCTAATCTATCTATCTATCTATCTATCTATCTATCTATCTATCTATCTATCTATCTATCTATCTATCTATCTCTATCTATCATGAGTAGCAAATTTTTAACCGGTTTTTGAAGAAGTTGGCTTTTCCTTCTTTATTTAGCTGCCAGCAGTTGCAGACTCAGCTCCTGATACGATCCCCTAAGTGTACTTAACTTTCATGGATCACATCCCTGGGGTCGAACTTAACTGATTTTCTACCTTCATTTACCGGATGAAAAGAGTAACGGCTGTACCATTTACCAGCAAATATGCGTGCAGGGTTCTATTCACGAGTAAAGGGAATAAGACGGCAAAAAGAAACCGGTGAACTAGAATTATTGTCTATACGAGACTTTGAAGTTTCCACTGCTCTTAACCAATAATGTCATTTCTCAGCAAGGGCCAGATGCTGAGGTTGGTCTCCCAAAAGGGACAACATTTACCCCGATTTTGACTTAACTGCAGGGTTGCCTATTGGTTTCCGGCCCAGTTCAGAGTGATTTATTACCTTCAGAGTCCTAAATGATCCCGGGCCTGAAGACTTTAAGAAACAGAACCTCCACATTTGCCTTTTCTTCTTTTTTAAATATAATCACAAGAACTCTGGGGTGGATGACTGTACGTTCTTTGAGAGGGCATCCATATTACGGAATGCCATGCTAACTGAAGGGTACCTAGCTTCATTACGGATGGCATTTCACTGCACACTTAAAACTGAACTTGACTTGAAGTCTTTTCTCAGTGCCAGAGTGTTTCTGTCTTTATCCAAAGTTTGAGTCCAGTGGCACCTTTAAGAACAACCAAGTTGTATTCAAGGTATGAGCTTCCGTGTGGATGCACACTTCTTCAGATACAATGAAATGGAAATAGAAATAACAGTCATACACACAGGGCTTATTTAGTAGAAAAAGAGGTTTAGGAGTTCATTAGCATAACTTATTTGCATGTGCCACCCCCCCTGACATCACCGGAAGTGTGTCAAAAGGCAACACTGTGGGTATTAAAACACAAAGTCCATATATTTTTTAGGTAGTACACATCCTCCTTTAGGATTAGAAGTGACATAGTCGAAAAAAGGGACACCATTTTTCAACAAAATCACATGCCTTTGTAAGAGACTCAGCCACTATCAGTTGTGTTTTAATCATGGGTCATTTTGTAGAAAAAGAGGTGCAAGAGTTCATTAACATAACTTGTTCGCATATCTTATTTGAGTATGCCACACCCCTGACATCACCGGAAGTGTGTCAGAAGGCAACACCCACCGCTCAGGCTCCACTGGACTGTTTTGGATTGCTAGCTGTTGGGGGGGGGGGGAATGTGCAGATCTGCCCCGACAGAGTAGGGAGAGCTTGTACCTGAAGGCGGGCTGGGGGGGCTCTGCAACTTATCTGGCTGCTTCTTGCTCCTCGTGGCCCGACTGAGGGCTGCTGGGAGCAGGGGGCAGGGCATGTTGCATGTGCCCGCCCCCTGGGCTCCTTACTGCCGGAGATCTGCTCCTGTGTGCTCCCACAGGAAATGACCCCTGCATACACATAGAGGGTGGGTAGTAAATCAGCATACAAAATAATGAAAGTGTTTTTAACAGATTAGAAGAATAATAAGATTAGTATATATGGCTATCATCTGTTTGGGTTCAACTAGGGGGCAAACATAGCATAGGCGATAAATATGTCAGGACTGCAGATTGATGTATCCTTAATTGTAGAATGTGAGAGCCTGTCTCTTCTCAATCATAGATCCAGGTAGTCAGCCATGTTGGTCTGAAGCAGTAGAACAGATGCAGAGTCCAGTTTGTTGGTCTTAAAGGTGCTACCGGATTCTAAATTTGTCCCTCTCAAGCATGGAGGCGACCTTGCGGCAACTTTTTCTCTGAAGTGGGGCAATTGGCTGTGTAGAGTCATCTCCCTTGTCCCCAGATTGGAGAAATCCATTTAAATTCTACCATTCCAAATTACATTACATACTTAATTACATTCATAATTGTTAAGAGTGGTAAACTGAGACTCTTTGCTACCTTCCATTCTATGTAATTAAGTATGTAATGTGATTTGGAATGGTAGATTTCCATTTCTTTGTATCTGAAGGCGTGTGCATGCACATGAAAGCTCACACCTTGAATAAGACTCCATTGGTCTTATAGGTGCCACTGGACTCAAACTAGGCTTGCCAAGTCCCCCCGGGGGGGGGCGGTGAAACCCCTGCCCCAGAGGCCCATTCCCCGCCGCCGGAGATCGGGCCCCGGGGGGAACCCCACCCCGACGTGCGCATCACCCAGAAGTGACGTGACGCCGCCGGGCACTCTATGGTTTTCCCTTGGATGGTTGTGGCCCCGCCCCCAGCATGCCTGGTGGCGTCATGTCACTTCCAGGTGACGTGCGTGCAGTGCGCGCGCGCGCTCCAGCCGCCCTCCAGCCGCCAGCAGGGAGTCCCCCGCTCCGGCAAAATTTTGACTTGGCAACCCTAACTCAAACTTTGTTTGACTGTTTCAAACCAACACAACTACCCACCTGAATTTGGTTTTTATCCAGTTGTTCACTACTATTATACACTCAGAAGTTTTTATCTTGCTTTATTAATACTACACAAGAACTCAGATGCCAGTCCTGGCAGAGAATGCAGTAAATAAACATTTTAAATAAAATAAGGATAGGCAGAATTTCCTTGTAATATAATGTTTACAGGACATTTGGCAGCAATCCATAGAGAAGAGTTGATATCAAATTTTACCTCAGGCAAACTGTGAGATTCCTTCAGAAGCCAAACGTCTGAGTTAGAAGGAAGTCTACAGCAAATCTTTCTGGGGAGAAAGGCACATTAGGTGCCACCAAATCCAACGTAATGCAAAAATATTTGAGGTGAATCAAAACTAATGAAGCTGTCTTCTTTAGCCTGCTGTAGTGTTCAGATTACGCAGATGTCGAATCTATCTCATCTGTACTGAGAAAGACCTCTCAATGGAGGCCCAGGTAGCAGCCACTGCCAAGTCGGCCTTTTACCACCTTTGGCTGATTAGGCAGCTGGTTCCCTTCCTTGAACGTAACAACTTGGCAACAGTGATCCATGCGATGGTCACCTCGAGACTGGATTACTGTAATGCTCTCTAAGTGGGGCTGCCCTTGTTGCAAATCCGGAAGCTGCAGCTGGTGTAAAATGCCGCAGCTGGGCTGTTGATGGAACTCCCTATTTGGGAGCATTGCTCTGGTTGCCTATAGCATACCGGATTCGCTTCAAGGTGCTGGTTCTTACCTTTAAAGCCCTTTATGGCCAGGGACCTACATACCTGAGGGACCGTCTTTACCCACGTGTACCCCAGAGAGTGTGCTGCATTCAGGGACCCAGAATCGGCTGGCTCTCCCAAGTATCAAGGAGGCCAGGCAAGTGACAACCAGGGCCAGGGCTTTCTCGGTGGTGGTTCCATTCTGGTGGAATGAGCTCCCAGAAGAGACCAGGGCCCTGCGGGACCTTTTCCAGTTCTGCAGGGCCTGTAAAACAGAGCTCTTCCACCAGGTCTTTGGAGCCGCCACCCCTACCGCCACCACTACTACAACAATTGGCATCCTATGGTGGGAGAGCCCTGATCCGCTGGACCCTTCGACTACTGCCTGAGCCAACTACCTAAGACAACTGAAGAAGACCAAAGAGCTGACTGTAAAATGAAGAAATTATGTTGCTAGCACTTTATTATGTGTCTGGTGTTTGACATTATCCTTTATATTAAGTAGGGTTGCCAAGTCGTTGCAGTCACCGCAGCGGGGGACTCCAGGGCGGTGACTGGAGTGCGCGTGCCGCGCGCACTTCACCCAGAAGTGACGTTAGGATGCCGGGCACACTGGGGGCAGGGCCACGACCCTCGGAGGGAAAACCATAGAGTTTTCCCTCTGATTGTCGTGGCCCCGCCCCCAGCGTGCTCGGCGTCCTAACGTCACTTCCTGGTAACGCGCATGTCAGGGCGGGGTTCCCGGGGCCCAATCCGCCAGCGGCGGGGAACGGGCCTCTGGGGCGGGGTTTTCCCCGCCCCCCGGGGGGACTTGGCAGCCCTAATATTAAGTGATGTTGATGACTTTATGCTGTATTGATGGGGTTTTATTTTGTTTTGTGTAAGCCGCCCTGAACCGGCCTTGGCTGGGAGGGCGGAGTAAAAAAAAAAATCAATCAATCAAATCAATCAGTCTCTGGACAACCTATCTCTCGGAGGACTCAGACGGCCATCTTTCCCAGCCCTCCCTCATGATCACCTTTTGGCTTTTGAAAACTCGGATTGAATCTGAGATGACACATTCAAAACATGTGAGGCCACCAGCTACTGCCTGGCACCCGGAAAGAAACTTGGGGGCAGGAGCATAGGGAGGTGCCATGACGTCAAAACCAGAATGCCATTTCCAGTTTGAACATGGAAGTAATGCCACACTGCCCTAGGATTCAGCAGAAACTCAATAGTTTTCCAACCCCCTGGAAGTTGGCAGCCCTAGCTACAATACCGAACAGTTCCGATCAGGGGAAGCTTCGCACTGAGTGCTGGCTCTACCCTCTGGATGGAAATCAGCCACAGCTCTTTCTCTTAATCTTCACACTTCGAATGCTTGCATTTCCCTCTCCACTCGGAACTTTTTTATCGCACTGTGCTAGGTAACAAGCAGCATCTTCATTAAGCATCAATTGGCAATCGAACAAACAAGAACATCTTTAAAGTACCATTCCCCAACCTGCAGGGTTCCAGGAAAGGAAATAATAAAGTGAAATATGAAGAATAAACTAGAGGAACAGGTCTAATTAAAACAGGACTTAACTACTCTGTGGATTAATTGGGAAGCAGCTGAGAAAATTAGACCTTTGGGAGTACGATTACACCCCACATAACGACTTTTTAAATTCTCAAGTACAGGTTATGGGCTTAATGTTCTGCTTTTGGAGCCACATTTCTAGGAGAAGAGTACTCCACACACACACACACACACACACACACACACACACACACACACACACACACTGAAATAAAGATAAAAGAGAAGATGTTTGTGTGGAAAATGCAAAAAAAAAATATTTCAAGTGCATTTAGATATTCCTTTAGATTGGAATTTTACCAAAATGTTTAGGACACATAAACAAAGAAGTCTACCTGATTCCTAGGTTGGGAGGTTCACCAAGGCCAGTAGGCTGAAAGGCAATCATGAATGATAGGTTTACCAGTCCCCTGGTGGGGATTACCAGCCCCCAGGTCCGAGAGGAAATAAATAAAAACCTGCTGCCATCACATACATAATGATGTCACTTCTGGGGAAACCTCAGAAGTAATAGAGAGTAGCTCTAGAGTTTCTGGCAATTCCTAGAGCTACCCTTTGTCACTTCTGGTTGTTCCAGGGAAGTCGTGCAACGGCATACACAATGTTGCAGCCCTCATGTTCCTGCCCCCAAACCTCCCGTTGTGCCTGGAAACCCTGATGAACCCTCATGCACCTCCGCCTGTTCACCCTCAGCTAGACTCCAGCCAATGGGCGGTTGAAGCCAAGGGGTGTGAAACATCTCCCCAAACTGACGCTGTCATTCTTCTGGTCCTGCCAAAACTTCTGTCATGTTCCACCTGAACTGAAACTTCCAAATTCACTTCTGCATTCCTTTTCTCAGCAAAATTCGGTAGGCATTCCAAATGCATGGAGGAAAGGTTTACAAGGTTATTCCCAACAGGGTGGATGCAAATGTAAAATAACCTTAACACGAACACAGCTTGACCTACGTACTCCGTGAAGTTACCCTGTATGTTAGAGAGTTCAAAGGCCCTTTCAAATTACAGCTTAAGTGGAGCGATATTTTAACCGCGCCTCGTTGCCCCCTTGCTGCATACATATTTCAGCATATTACACCTTACTGTTTTCTAAAATCAACAATATCTATAATGAGAGGATGCAAATGCACTGGAAATATTGCAGATAATCATAGCTTGGTAAACAGTTCCTAATAGTCATGCACTGAAATGCAAAGAACTCAAGAGTTGCAATTTGCGATGTTAAAAATACCCCGTTATGAGGTAGTGTTGGGTGTGTGTTTTCAACTTTAGAGCCTGCCAGGGCTATTTTTGGGCAGGAACACACAGGAACGGAGTTCCGGCTGGCTTCAGAGTTGGCCAAACCCACTATAGCCAAAACCTCTGTGTGCGTGGCTACAGAGGGAAGGCCTGGAGAGTGACGCCCCCCCCAGCGACTCCAAGGTAGGCGGGCCGGGGGGCCCTGGAAGGATCGGGGAGGCCTCCCCCAGCCTGTCCAAGAGCCGGCTTGCCCGGGCTCCCTGCAGCCACAGGGCGCCTAGTGCAAGCCAAGGGAAGGCATGGGGTGTGGCCTAATATGCTAATGAGCTGTGCTGTCAGGGTGTGGCCTGTTATGCTAATGAGTTCCTGGTAGGCTTTTTCTACAAAAATAGCCCTGGAGCCTGCCCTGTCAAACCGTGTGCTGTGGTACCCTGTGATACGGTTTGTGTTTGCAATAGGGTTACCACCCTTCAGGTGGCACCTGGAGATCTCCCATTATTACAATGGATCTTCAGATGACATAAATCAGTTCCTCTGGAGAAAATGGCTGCTTTGGAGGGTGGTCTCTATGGTATTATACCCGGATGAGGTCCCTCCCCTGCTCAAGCCCTGCCCTCCCCAGTCTCCACCCCCAAAATCCTCAACCCAGAGAACATAAGAACATAAGAGAAGCCAATGTTGGATCAGGCCAATGGTCTATCTAGTCCAACACTCTGTCACACAGTGGCCAAAAATACCAGGTGCCATCAGGAGGTCCAGCAGTGAGGCCAGGACACTAGAAGCCCTCCCACTGTTGCCCCCCCCCAAGCACCAAGAATACAGAACATCACCTGCCCCAGACTGAGAGTTCCTATCTACACCTTGTGGCTAATAGCCACTGATGGACTTCTGGCAACCCTAATCTGCAACAAGACTGTATTCCTAATGGCACAATTTTTTTAAATGTGAATTTAGGGGGCTCTGTCTAACTCGAGGCACTATAAAGATGACTTGGCAACTGAGGAGAAGTGCTCCAATCCAAACATAACTTGATTATCCCTCTTGCTGCAAGTATCACAAACCAGATACGTAAGTGTGATACTGTGTATAGTAAAATGTATTTTTCAATGGTTCTCAGAGAAGCATTTAAGCACATTTTCCCCCTAAAGGTTCTTAAACAGGCATTAGCAATGTACAGACCCACCTACCCAATTTAAGAAACGTTACTAATCTTATCAAAAAGAGTTTAGCTCTCACAAATTCCTCCCTCAGATGTCTCACCAGAATTTTGGCCTAAAGTGAAATGAATATCAGTCTCAGTGACACTGAAAAATGTCTTGTAAGAAAAGTCACAGGACATTTCAAAATTCTTCATGCTTCCATTGAAGTTAGGGATGCCAGGTCTGGGTTGGAAAATACCTGGAGACTTTGGGGGTGGATCCAGGAGAGGGCGGGGTTTGGGGAGGGGAGGGGCCTCAGCACGGTACAATGGCATAGAGTCCACCCTTCAAAGTGGCCATTTTCTCCAGGGGAGCTGATCTCTGTCAATTGGAGATCTGTTGTAAAAGTAGGAGATCTCCAGGCCCCACCTGGAGGCTGGCAACCCTAGTTGAAGTTCATGTCAACATTGTGCCTGAATCGGCCTCACCCAGCTCAGTCTGGAAGATGTGGCCTAATGTTGTCAGGCCTAATCTGGCAACCAGTGGTAGACTGAGGAGGGGGGCATGGGGGGCATCTTTAGGTAATAGTGTGATGTCACTTCTGGGAAAACGCCAGAAGTGATGTCACATCTTTCTAAGAACTATTCGGAAAAGCCCTTAGCACACACTCTT
>NW_015170922.1:241894-261084 GCF_001447785.1 Gekko japonicus | reverse complement strand
ACTCTTTCTGCAAGTGTAGGATCAGTCTAACCACTTTGACAAGTTCTGTTGTAATAATGAACTGTGAATGAACCTTTGACTGCCTGGTCACTTATGTTACATGCATAGACTTGAACATTCTTGGCCACGAGTACAAGTACAGGCATTCTGTAGCCAAGCAGACCACAAGATCAACACTGAAACCCTTGATATTCTCATGTGACGCCTTGTAAACTCTCCACTGGTATTTTTCAGGTCACATCAGCTGAAATTTTCAGGGTTTTCTTCCCCCCAAGTCATATCAGATGAATTTAGTTTTGAAGTAAAAAACATTACTTTCAAGCATTACTTACTTTCATGTGGATCTCAATAGGTCTAGTTCTCAACATTGCCAGGTCTGTGGATACTTAAATCCAGAGACTGGACCCATAAACAGACAAGACAAACCTGAAAAGCACTCCCAGGTTTGTATAAAAATGGGGAGTTAACCCACCCAAATAATAGAAGCAGCACCAGTACTTTAATAAACGAATGCCCTCAGTGGCTGTTGCTAGGCAACCACACAGTATTGTCAGCCTTCAATCCTTCATTACTATTAGTAAAAGGCAGAGAGAGGGGCAGAGGCTTTTCTAGGGCTGTTTTGGCCTTTGAGGGATGACTCATTGAGGCCAAGCACACCAGCAATCACCCATAACTTGCGCTCATACAACCATACACCAGCTGTGACTTGACAGCAAAAAAAATAAGTCAGCATGCCTCATGTTGGGGCATGGATTGTTGGTGTCTAAAAACATTGTGAAAGTTGTTACTAATAAATCAATGGGTGCTAGAAAGGCTTTGGTTAATAAAGCACCACATTACTCCAACTGGATCAGACAAGTAGGCTTCCCAAGTCCCTCCGGGCGGCGGGGAAACCCCCACCCAAAAGGCCCGTTCCCCGCCGCCGCCGGATCGAGCCCCTGGGGGAACTCCACCCCGACGTGCGTGTCACCCGGAAGTGACGCGACCTCGCTGGGCCCGCTGGGGGCGGGGCCACGGCAATCCGAGGGCAAACTCTATAGTTTTCCCTCGTATGGCCATGGCCCCGCCCCCCC
The DNA here is from genome assembly GCF_001447785.1 of Gekko japonicus. Lineage (NCBI taxonomy): Eukaryota > Metazoa > Chordata > Lepidosauria > Squamata > Gekkonidae > Gekko > Gekko japonicus. The sequence goes on along the minus strand of NW_015170922.1, from coordinate 260,011 downwards.
AGCGTGCCTACCGTTGTCACGTCACGTCCGGGTGATGTGCATGTGGCGTGTGCGCACACCAGACACCAGCCAGGAGCCCTCGCTCTGGCAGAAGATCGACTTGGCAACCCTACAGACAAGACAACCTGGTTCGACTAACAAAAGTCCACTATCTGGCACGTGTTTGTTCAGGTTGTCTTGGGGAAAAACTAAAAGAAAAACAGTTCAACAACAACAAAAACAACAGGTATTCCACCATTGAGTTTACCAGCCCTTTCGATTTTAGATAAGTTAGATTGTTGCACTTGCACGTTATATTTCCTCCCTTGGTTACACTGGCACAACACATGGATGTCACTAGGATGTATGGCAGATGACGAGTAAATCTCCCCCAACCATTTCATGTCAATCCACTTCAAAACCACCATCGATCATCTCTTCCATGGTGGGTTTTTACATCCTCCATTAAGACTGTGAGAGGCTCCAATGAAAAGGGCCATGCAGTGCGAGAGAGAGAGAGAGAGAGAGAGAGAGAGAGAGAGAGAGAGAGGGAACAGAATTATAATTTGGGAACAAAGAAGTGGTTGGGATTTATGTACGGAATTGCTGAAAATTAATCCTTTCTATTGTCTTCTGTACAGCCCGTCCCCAGAGTACTTTAGTCATCTGCCCCTCTTAGAAAGAAAGCTCTCCATATAGAAAGACTATTATACAAGCTGGTGTATGAATCACTGAGCCTCCACTTAGGTCCTCCATGTCTGACTCACTGTCTGTGACAAGACGAAGACGGCATACCTTTAACCAGATGGTGAGTGGCAAGGAAATTAAAAAGAAAAAGCAAAAAAAAAAAAATATGGAGCAATGCATCTCTGCACATGGAAACGACTGCTCGACTGGGGAGGGGAAACTTCAAGAAGTTCTAAGATCCATTCCCGACAACTGTACCAACAATACGCATAACGTGATATAGTGCAAACATAGTTGCTCTGTATTTTGAGTCACACGTTTAATATAGAAGAGAGCTGTATTCATCATGTTAAGCCAAGGGCCAATCAGTTGGGGATTGTTCAACCCTCGGGTTATAGCACAAACCCCTTGAGGGGATCCACCAATACGCCAGGTGACGCACTGTTGTTCTTGCCATAAGCACTAAAAATGAGACATATTCAGCTGTGCAGTACTCAGCGGGGGCCCCAATTCTGCTGTGTATAATTAGCTGTCTCTTTCCCATTACTCAGACAGTGCTCATATTTACACAGTTTCATCGACAGTTTCAACAACGCAAGGCACGGATTTGCAGCTGGACCTTAAATTAAGTCCACAAGCTGGATCCAGAGGTCATTTTTCAGCCACCGAAAAGGAGGGATAACTTTTGCCAGCTCCCTCCACACTGTTTCTGAGAGTATTGGAAGCAGCATTCGGGAGCTCTTGGTTGGCTACAACAGGAGGGGGGAATCAGTAATAGATTCTGATGCCACTTAAATTTTACAAAAGTAACATTTAACGTGCGACTGTATTGAAGCCCAAAGCTCAGAGCTTGTCACATAATACATTTCTATGTGGAGCTGCAGCCAAAAATGCCTCATGATTGACAGCACAACCCTAAGCAATAGGGCTGCCATGTGCCCGCTGGGGGTGGGAGATCTTCTGCCCTTAGTGGACCAGGCCAACTAGTACTCCAGTGGCCAGTTGGAAAAATAAGTTATTAAATCAAATCAAAACAAAACACTGTCACCAACAGCACAACACCACTTCTAGGAAAACCTGGAAGTGATGTCACACCTCTCTAGGATTTGTCAGAAAGTCTATGGAAAATGAAAGAGTTTTGGGGTGATTCCTAGAGAGGTGTGATATCACAGAAAATCTGAATGTCAGACTGTTGCTGATGGCAACTCACCATGTCTGTACCCCACCCACTCTCCTGCTGGTTGCCAGGACAACAACCCTACCAAGCGGAGATATGCCCTTCTAAGTCCATTGAAGTTAATGGAATTGCAAAAGTAACATAGGTGAGAGAGAGAACTATTTAAGATCGCACTATTTGTGTGGGGCGGAGGGAGAACTACTTGGATCGATGATTCCCATATCATGCCCCATTCATCAGTGTTGCAATAATATAAGCTGTTTCTGTAACATTTTCTCAACTTATACAAATACTGAGAATGATGTACATAGAATCCTGATATGCACCAAATATAAAGTGAAATGTAAGTTCATAGGAACCATAAGTGCACCAGGAAATAATGGCAGAAATCAGCAAAAGAGACAGGGAAATCAAAATGCCTTCTGTGAATACATGCTAAAACTATCAATATATCCACTATTCAATCACTCAGGAAATGTATACTCTGTGAAAGGCAACATTTCCAGACCTGTAACTTGAAATCAATATACACATGGGGGAAGTAATCACACAAACTGCTTGTCATGTAACACTGTATTCTCATACTTGCATCTCAAGTCAAGCAGTTCCTTGAATTTTTGAAGAACCGGACATAAAGCTTGGATGGTCCACCTGCCTCCATTAGCCATGATGGCCGTGGGAAAAACACTCCATATTCATGTTTGTGTGGAACGAGGGGGGGGGGAGGGTTATATCCTTTGTTCCTGGCCTAAAGGCTTCATGGGTATACCCATCGACCATTGAGAAAGAAGGATTCTAGATTGACCGTTGGTCCAATCTGATAGGGCTCTTGAATTAGGATTGCTAGACCCCCAGTCTGGGCAGGGATTTCCCAATCTTGGGGCCGTCAGCCCGCCCACCAGTGGAGAAGCCCCACCCCCAAATAGGCACGTCATGTGTAGATGGCACAATGACATCATGCAGAAGTGACATCATCACGCCAGGGAGGCTTGTGTGGTGACGCTCTAGCATTTTCACCAAAAACCCAGAGTTTTGGCCAAAATGCTAGAGCCTCGACGTGTGGCATCCCCAGAGTGATGACATCACCTCTGTGTGACATCATCACACTGACAGCATCATTCCACCCCCCCAGAAGGCTCCCTCCCACCCCCCACCGGCAGAACAATTGGACCTGGCGACCCTATCTTGAATTCTTCTAAACATTCTGATTAATAATGAGGGGAGGGGTTGCCACCCTTCTGGAGGGCCTGACAATCTCCCAGAATGACAACTGGTCTTCAGATGATAGTGATCAGCTCTCCCCTGCAGAAAATGGCTGCTTTGGAAGGTGGACTATATGGAATTGTACCCTGGTGAGCCCCCCCCAACCCCCCTCCCCTCACTTCCTCTCCATGTCTAGGTATCTCTCAGTCTGGGACAGGCAACCCTGAGAGAGACAGAGACCGATTTCACACAAGAGCTGTGCCGCGGTCGCACCTCCCTTTGCCCCGCTTCTATCGGTCAATTTTCCACTCGAAGCCACGCGGCCGCATTTTGACCCACGGCTTCAACCAATTTTCCCTGCAGTTTCGTGATCCTGTTTTTTGAGGTTCACGAAACTGTGGGGGAAATCGGGCGAAGCTGCGGGTCAAAATGTGGCCAAGCAGCTTCGAGTGGGAAATTAACTAATAGAAGCGGGGTGAAGGGAGGCACGACTGCGGCGCAGCTGTTGTGTGAAATCGGTCAGAGAGAGAAGCGTGAAACACACCCACTCGAAGCCACACGGCCGCATTTTGACCCACGGCTTCAACCAATTCCCCCCGCAGTTTCCTGATCCTGTTTTTTGAGGATTACGAAACCGTGTTGAAAATCGGGCAAGGCTGTGGGTCAAAATGTGGCCACACAGCTTCGAGTGGGAAATTGACCAACAGAAGCGGGGCGAAGGGAGGCGCGACCGCGGCGCAGCTCTTGTGTGAAATCGGTCAGAGAGAGAAGCGTGAAACACACCTCAGTGAAGCCAAGGGAGGGACAATTTCTCTGCTGCCCTGGGCTTCCTAGTGCAAGGCTTAGTGGACTCGATCCAAACATACGTGCTTTCCAATCAAGACGTTACCTTCAAATATATATTTGGGGAGGGTCCTCAGGAGAGTACAATGCCACAGAATCCACCTTCCAGAGCAGCCATTTTCTCCAGGGGAACTGATCTCTGTAACCTGGAGACCAGTTGTAATTCTGGGAGACCTCCCGCCAGCAACTGGAGGCTGACAACCCTCATGTGGGGTGACTGCTCGAGCTGAGGGGTGTGCCAGAATGCCTCCCATCACATGCTGGCTCAAAAAACAACAGCCACGTGAACACCTGAAGACAGGGAGGTGCCTTACACTGAATCAGACCCTTGGCCCATCAAAGTCAGGCCGCGCCTGGAGGTTGGCTAACCTATTATACCTTTGTTTACTGTTAGGGGATCAGAGGACAGGTTGTCCTGGGAAGGGGGGATGCACTGAGGTTGCCACTGCCAGTGGGAAATACTAAAGTGCTGCGGTGATCAGTCTGCGGTGGCCCACTGACACGTGGAAGCTGCCACTTGACCCAGGAGCAGGGGTCATTTCGTAGAAAAAGAGGTGCAGGAGCTCATTAGCGTAACTCATTTGCATATGCCACACCCCTTGACATCACCAAAAGTGTGTCAGAAGGCAACACCCACCGCTCAGGCTCCACTGGACTGTTTTGGATTGCAAGCTATTGGGGGTGGGGGGGAACGTGCAGATCTGTCCTCGCAGAGGAGGGAGAGCTTGTACCTGAATAAAACTTGGTCTTAAAGGTGCCACTGGACTGTTTTGGACCCAAGGGCCAGGGGGCTCTGCAGCTTACCTGGCTGCTTCTTGCTCTGACTGAGGGCTGCTGGGAGCAGGGGATGGGGCTTCTTGCATGTGCCTGTCCCCTTGGCTCTTTACTGCCGGAGCTCCGCTCCTGTGCGCTCCTACAGGAAATGACCCCTGCACAGGAGTCAACACTAGGAGCGTCTGAACCATTCTATTGCCAGCGGGAAAAGACAAGATGCAGAACCAACAAATTGAGCAAAAGCATGTTTCTAAACGCCTTCCTTGTTTTCTTTTTGCCACTGGCACAGAAATTCCAGTAAACAAAAAGAGCGGCATTAAAAGACTGTCGGCGATACATTCACCTCCGCGCCACATCCCTGTTTGAAACGGTATCAACACAGAAGCCCGTTGCAAGCACAACAACCACAAACACTAAAGACGGAGCAGTTTTAATTGGTCCTGCTTGTCACACTTCATTTTCCCCTGATTTCATTTCAGACTATTATTAAATTCAAATGAATAACATTAAAGGGATGCTGCGAACATCTTGCCGCTGCATTCCATTCCGCCATTCCAGCCCTTAGAGGCACAGCAGCCGTAGCTCTGCCATTTCTTTTCCGGGCCCGGGCAAAACATGGAGAGGCTCCAATTTTTAATCAGCCGTACAGATGGGTTTATTTCACAAATGCACCAGGCTGCACAGATGGAGCTTCCTGAACGCATGACAAGGTGCAAAAACTGTTGCAGAGATTACAAAAGAACAAAAAGAGAGAAAGAGAGGAAGCACTGGGAAAAAAATTCTAATTAGCAGGGATGCGGTCTCTTAAGGGTTTATTAGTTCAGAGCTTGAATTCTGTCCTTGGAGCACATGGAACAGTTTGAAAAGAAAGAAGGGGGGGGGGAAGAAGACAGAGAAACACATATCAGATTAAGTATGAAAACTGGCTGGGCATCCCCTCAAGAGCCTGTACAATCTTGCAAGTATCTAACTCATTATGATACTTGAGGTAATTCCCTGGGAGACCAGCCAAAAGCATGATACAATAAATGCAGCCGTCCAATCGCGAGAATGGCATTGCAACATTTTCTAAGGGGATTTGAAGGATTAGCCGAGGTTAATTTACAGGTATAAATACTGACGGTGCTCATTAAAGAGGACAGAGGACAATCTCAAGCGAGCCGCTCCGAGCCCTTCTCTCCTCTACATTTATTTCAGGTTTCTAAAATTGCATTGGAAACTCCCCAATGTTTGTGCTAGGGGAAAACAACAACAACAACAACAACAGGAAGTACTGACATACTGGAATATTTGGATGGCTGCTAGTCTGGCTGCTATTTCTGCAAACCATTCAAGAATTTGGAACCGGGCATCCTTTCTGACAGCAGCTTTGTACAGAGGACGCATTCCACAGTGACAGCATCGGGAGGGAGGGTGGGCAGGCACAGGTGCTCCAGCCGCACCCCTTACCTCCATACGATCATCCAGGTGTCTGCACAGTGGAAACACATGGAGGAAGTACCTGAATGCATGCCCCCTGCTTCCTGTGATCAGCAATATTCAGAAGACAGCATTGCTGATCACAAGGAAGGAACATCGGAATGGGCACTTCATCTCTGTGTTTGGATCATGCAGATAACTTGGCAGTTGTGCAGAAGAGAGCCAGCATGCTCACACCTGCTCTCTTTCCTGGTGTGGTGAGTCAACACACAAGACAGGTCATCTGCACAGGGTTAGTGCCCTTAAAAACAAACTACTCACCATTTCAAATCTGGGTAGGAACTATCATTTCACCAATGATGGAAACTGCCCAAACCATCTGTGTGAGTCAGTCTGTGCTGAGTGATGCCCCAGATTTCTCAGGCAAAGAGCTACCTGCTAGCCCTGAGCCAGTAACTGATCAGCCAGCTGCAGCTGGCTCTGAGCCAGAAGGAGAAGGACAAGTGTTCAGGATACCAGCTGATCAGGAGTCACAGCCTACAGCTGAAACCAAACCAACACCTTGCAGCTCTGAAGCAGTCAACGAGTCTTCAGCAGCCACTCCCAGCCCATTTAGCTCACCCACACTCTTGCAACGTCAACATTGTCAGAGATGCTTAGAGTTGCAAGAAAGAAGAAGTGTTAGACCCATGGCCATCGTCAGCTGTCAACTGAAGAGACAAATGAGTAGTATCAGGATGACTGCCAAAGAATTGGCTGGGAGTTTAGCTCATTAAGGCTTGGCTATAAATTCAGCCTGGTGAAGTAGTAGTTTGTGGATACAACTAGTATACTTTGCTACTGAGTCAGCAACCTTGCTGCTACTGGACCTCTGCAACCTTGAACTGGACCTGGCAACTGGCTTTTCTGGAACCCTTGACCATGGACTGGACTTGCTGCCTGGAAATCCTTGACCCTGGACTGGATGTTGGTTACTCTCTGCAACCTTGCCTGTGACCTGCCCTGCTAGACCCCAGCCCACATCCTGTACCTGCCTACAAATCTGATCAGCTTACAAATGATTGCATCTGTGCTCCTGAAGACCAGCTCAAAGTGTGCCAATGTCATGGGCCAAACTGAGCAGCCATTTGGGCGGTGGTAGAAAGTGTTGTCAGATCACAGCCAACTTATGACAACCCCACAGAGCTTTCGAGGCTAGAGATGAACAGATATGGTTTTGGCATTGCCTGCCTCCACCCTGGACCTCCTTGGTGATCTCTCTTCCAAGGGCCAACCAGTTCCAACCCCTCCCTGTTTAGCTTCCGAAATCTGATGAGCTTGGACTGGCCAACCAGGTCAGGGCAAATAATAGATGTTGTGGTGGAAGGTGCTGTCAAGTCACAGCCAACATATGGTGACCCTGTAGGGTTTTCAAGGCAAAAGACCAACAGAGGTCCTTTCCGCACTAGACCATTGGTCCTTTCCGCACTAGACCTTAAATCCTGGTTCAACCCTGTACGTGAACTTACATTCTACACTACACTCAAGTTCACCCCTGTAATTATCTTGGGGTATTTTTTGTTTCCACATTACATTGAGGTCACCCCAGTTTCGATCCACATTTGTCCCGGGATAAATGGATGCCATTATAACCAGGGATAAATGCAAGGTATTGTATTGCAAGTTGGACTCTGATAAAACCAGGGATGAGATCCAAGTGTGGAATCTCAACCCTGGACTTCCTTGATGGTCTCTCCTCCAAGTACTAACTAGGTATGACCCTGCTTAGCTTGTAAGATCTGACAAGACTGGGCTAGCGAGAGAGTTCCAGGTCAGGGCAACAGGGATTTCACCATAGTTATATCCCTATATCATTAACAGTTGTTAAGAGAACTGGTACAGCTACAAGACAAGAAAGGACAGGTTTTGCGGAGCTTCCGCTCACCGTTGTATCTCCCCCCACCCCAAAAAAAGTATTGGTTTACTCAAACTAACAGAAACTTATTTTGGAGCGACTGATAAGTTGTCCATTTATTGCTTTGCCTTCTCAAGGGGGTTGTTCCCCCCTATCATTTTTTTTTTTAGGTGGGAGAAAGGTGAATTTATTTTGGTGGCGTGTCCTGAACCTTCTTTCCCCATCTGTATCCACTCGTTCTGAAAATGAAGTAGGTATTCCGTAATTCAAAAGTGAGCGAGGGGAAAAAAATAATAAGATAGGGACTCAATTTGTTTGGAAAGAACTGCGTGGCGATATTTTACCATCTGGTGGTGTCCGATTATTAAGGCTCCATTTTCGCTGGCTGCTGAAAAAGCATTGCTGTGGTCAGGTAGGAAGATTCAATCCTATCAGCATTTAGGATTTTGGTTTTCAGCAAAGTAATATGCTGGAACTGGTGTAATTGGTTTGTAAAGTATACTCATTAAATCTGTTTTTACTCTAGTCTGATGCGTTGGATTCTATGAGTCTCTAAAACTGAGGTTGCTAATAGCACTGTGGTAATATATTGGAGCTGCGGTGGCTCAAGTGGTTAAGATGCTGAACTGCAGGCTGTGGAAGGTCAGTAGTTCAGCAGTTCGAGACCCGAGTTGCCCCATGACGGAGTGAGCTCCCGTCTCCAGTTCCAGCTCCTGCCAACCTAGCAGTTCGAAAGCAAGAAACTGCAAGTAGATAAATAGGTACCACTTTGGTGGGAAGGTAACAGCGTTCTGTGCGCCTTGGTGTTTAGTCATGCCGGCCACATGACCACGGAAACGTCTTCGGACAAGTGCTGGCTCTTCGGCTTTGAAATGGAGATGAGCACCGCAACCCTAGAGTCGGACTCGACTGGCTTTCGAGCAAGGGAACCTTTACCTTTAATATATTGGCAATGCAATCCCTAAAAGGCTTTTCGGAATTTTTGGAGATATGGGGGTGGCACCCGGAGAGGTAAAGTTTGGGGAGGGAAGGGAATGTGATGAGGGTTGAGCCTGGTGACAAATGAGATGGTTGGGGGGTAGGGGACATGGTAGGAGTGTGTCTGCCATGGAAGTGATGTAGGGTTGCCAGATTTTTCCGGGCAGCTGGCAGGGGATGGGGGTGAGCTTACCGGGAGCTGGGAGTTTCCTCACACATTTCAGTGACATACTCATATGACTTCCAATGTGACTCAGAAGTGATGTAGACACGTTGGGACCGACGGGGTGACACTCTGGTTTTGGGGCAATACCTCTATGGTAAAATTAGCTTCTATCATAGAGGTTTTTGCCCAAAACCAGAGTATCACCCCGATGTTCCGATGTCCCTTCTGGGTCATGTTGAAGTCATGTAGGCACATCATTGAAATGTCAGGAATTCCTTCCTTGTTTTGGGAGTAATTCCTCCACCACTGACAGTGTCCCCCCTAAGCTGAGTTAGTGTGAGCTAGCTCACAGTTTTTTAGCCTCCAGCTCAGACATTTTTGTCTTAGCTCAGGAAGGATGGCTCCAGAGCAAACGAATTTATGCAGTAGCGAAATCGCTCGCTCACAACTTTGATGCCGGTAGCTCACAAAGTGAAATTTCTGCTCAAAAGACTCCACTGGTTACAGGGAGCATCGCCCACCAGCCAGCTGATCAGGGGCACAGAGGTGGGGCCTGGCAGCAGAAGACCCTGCCCCTACCATAGGGTCTGACATCTCTAGTGTGATGGCAGGAAGCTCTAGGGATCACTAGAAACCCTATGATAAAACTGTATGGTAAAGCCAGGGTTTCCATCAATTCCTAGAGATATCCACTATCACTTCCATGTTTCCCCTGGAAGTGACATAATAGTGGATGTGAGGCCTTTTTTGGAGGGGGGTCCCCAGCCCACCTGGGGGAATGATAAGTCTAGATGTGATGCCACAGAGTCCCCCTTTCAAAGCTGCCATTCTCTCCAGAGGAACTGATCTCTCTACCCTGGAGATCAGATGCAATTCTGGGAGAACTCCAGGCCCCTCTGGGAGGCTGGTAACCCTACCGGCAGTAGGAGGGTGCTTAGGGTTGCCAATCTCCAGGTCGTGGCTGGACATCTCCCACTATCACACCTGATCTCCAGGCGACAGATATCAGTTCACCTGGGGAAAAAAATGGCCGCTCTTGAAGGTGGACTCTATAGCATTATATCCTATTGAAGTCCCTCCCCTCCCCAAACCTCACCCTTTTCAGGCTCCACCTCCTAAATCTCCAGGTGTTTCCTAACCCAGAGCTGACAACCCTAGGGATGTTTCATATAGTAAGAAGCATTATTAGGTCCAGACTTGAATTTTATGGAGACAGCCACCTATGGTTTGTCATACCTTCCTTAGTTATCATTTTTAGGCCCCGGTCACACGGAGAATTTGCTGCACGAAAGGCACGAATCTCGGCTGGATTTTTAGGGCGCGATCACACCACAACATCTGAGAAGCGTAGCACACTCGTGGCGAACCTGTGGCGTCCCGCCAAAGATGTGGAGTTTTAAAGTACCACGGAAAGTGCACTAGTATCCGGAAAACGCAGGTGGGCGTCTGATCGCAGGAGTGCTAGTATCGCGTGGCATCCGGCGCCCATCCACGTCCCATTGCAAACCGGATGTTTTCCGTAAGCGCATGCGCACAAACACGAAACTGAAAGCAGTGCTGCTCCGCGGAACTGTGCATGCGCACAGATGCGAAACGCTTGTGTGATCGTGCCATTCCACTTCTTTGTCATGTTCCACCATCGCCGTGTGATCGCCAGCTAACAGCCTAAGCACGGAGACTCGGGGGAACCGTGTGATCGGGCTACCGCGCTTTATTTTGCTCCGGGGCGAACAGCCACACCTCCCCCCGCCGAGTTATCTGGCCCGTGTGACCGGGGCCTTAGAAAGCCAAATGAGAGCCCTAAGCTGATTGCAACTCATTTATGGGTCTTCTGCCCTTACAGTTTAGAGTGCTGTGCTGGTCCTAGGCCATGGAGTCCAAACCGAAACTCTTTAAGTTATACCCTTTTTTTGCAACACAATTCGGAATATTGGATACCTTAATAAGTTGACTCCGAACTTTTTGTTACCAAGTTTCAGGGAGGGGGAAAAGTTTTAGAGTTTTCGAGTGCAGGAGTGCTGGAAACACCTGTTTTCCAGGAGGGCTTAACATCTTGCCACTAACGCAACACTGTTTGCACATTTCCTGGAGTCACTCACTCTGCCATCTGTTTCATTAGACAAATGTCTTTTGTATCACCCCATGTCCACCAGAGACTCACAAAATGTCATGGATTATAGTTGAAAAAAGAAAACAGCTAACAGCATCCTACCAGTTGTGTGTCAATTCAAGGGTAATCTGACCTTACTCTTGATCAAGAAGTTATATATGGGATTTTTTTTAAAAAACCAAACTTTTTATAAAAATCCCATCTAAATGTTTAACTGCAGTCCTGCTGTTAAGCTGGTGAAAGCATTAAGACTGTAGGCAGAGTCTTATATTTTATAAAGTATTATTTTACACAGCAGCACCTGCTCCGTATTTAAGCTCTACATCACCAGCTGCTGGGAACAATACCTTTGGCTGATAAGGGGAAAGCAGGCCATTAATTTAATTTAGCTGCCCCGGCTAAGGTGAGCTATTAGTCAGTCTCGCAAATGGACTTACTCTACATCGAAAATTAAAACCTCAGCAAAGGCTTATCTATTAGCAGTCAAAAGAGTTTAACCAACAACTATTAGTTAGGACCAAAATAGACAAGACAGAGGCAAGAGCGCGTACAGGAGGGGCTGTGACTTAGTGGCAGAGCATCTGCTTGGCACGCAGAAGGTCCCAAGTTCAATCCCCAACACCTCCAGTTAAAAGGGACCAGGCAGTCGGTGATGTGAAAGACCTCCGCCTGAGACTCTGCAAAGCTGCTGCCAGCCAGAGTAGACAAGACTGTGCTTGATAGACCCAAATTGGCTTTGTATGTCCAACCCCTGGCATTGCTACTTAAAAGAATCAGGTAAAAGCCGATGCAAAAGACCTCTACCTGAGACCCTAGAGAGACGCTACCAGTCAGAATAGACAATACACACCTTTACCAATGGATGGTACCTAAGAGGAGGCTTTGGCTCAGTGGCAGGGCATCTGCTTGGCATGCCAAACCTCTCAAATTTAATCCCCAACATGCCCAGTTAAAAGTACCAGGAAGTAGGTGATGTCAAAGACCTCTACTAGAAACCCTAGAGAGCCTGGAGACTTCTCAGTTTATAGTAACCGGAGGTCAAGGGGTAAGGGAAATGGAATATTCCCCCACCTTACTTCCCCATGCTCTCCAAATTGAGTACTTTGTGGCCCGGATACTATTCCTTATTAGCAGGGGTCATTTTGTAGAAAAAAGAGGTGCAGGAGCTCATTAGCGTAACTCATTAGCATAACTCATTTGCATATGCCACACCCCCTGACATCACCGGAAGTGTGTCAGAAGGCAACACCCACCACTCAGGCTCCACTGGACTGTTTTGGATTGCTAGTTATTGTGGGGGGGGGAAACACACAGATCTGCCCTCACAGAGGAGGGAGAGCTTGTACCTGAAGGTAGGCCCGGGGGGGGGGACTCTCTGCAACTGCTTCTTGCTCCTCATGGCCCAACTGAGGGCCGCTGGGAGCAGGAGGCGGGGCTTGTTGCATGTGCCCGCCCCCTGGGCTCCTTACTGCTAGAGCTCCGCTCCTGTGCGGTCCCACATGAAATGACCCCTGCTTATTAGTGATTCATACCTGGACTGCCTTCAGCATATCCCACATGTTTACCAGGCTAGCAAAACTTTATGTGTGGTGGAGAGACAGGTGTTTCTCCCATGGGTGCGTGCATACAGACAGGGCACAGAGAAGACTCAGCAGGCCTCACTCTTCTGTTTCACAGTCCCCTTTTCTCACCCGCAAACCCAGATCTTATTATCAGAACCTCTAACTGTGTACAGAAAAGAAGCGGTCCAAAGTGGTCCTGCACTTCAAAGCCAGTGGGCCATGGTATTTTTTTCTTATGCTGAACATGGGAAGGAGACGGCGAGAATAAATAAATGCCTAACCGTCCATTGTGGGGTGGATGGGCCTGCCAGGGCATCTGTACCTCGGGAAGTGCAGCCGGTTAACTGACCCTCCGGCGGCAGGCTGTGTCTGCTTTATAGCCCCTTCAAAACGGGACAAAAATCCACAGCTGCTGGGTTTGCCGCTCGCCTCCAACTCTCAAGTGAAAACCTTCCAAGTCAGTTAGCAACAGTACTTGGAAAACGCTCGTAAACCCCACCGCATTGCCGCAGGGATTGAGCTGAAATATTCCAAGCAGTCAGTGGATGGTACATTCATGTGCGTAGTCTACATACAGTTTCACACAGAAACGGCTGTCAGTCAGTCATTCCCTGGAATACAAGCAGCCTAGCTTTCCTACCATGGGCTTTCCTCTGCTGCATTGCCCCATCCCTTAGACTGGATTCAATTTTCATTCTCCACTTTTCTCTCCCTGTTCCATTGTCAAAGGAGTAGGCTGCTAACTTTAAAAGGTAAAGGTAAAGGTTCCCTTGCTCGAAAGCCAGTCAAGTCCGACTCTAGGGTTGCGGCGCTCATCTCCGTTTCAAAGCCGAAGAGCCAGCGCTGTCCGAAGACGTTTCCGTGGTCATGTGGCCGGCATGACTCAACACCAAGGCGCACGGAACGCTGTTACCTTCCCACTGAAGTGGTCCCTATTTATCTACTTGCAATTTCTTGTTTTCGAACTGCTAGGTTGGCAGGAGCTAGAACTAGAGATGGGAGCTCACTCCATAACTTTAAACATACACAATTGATCATAAATCCTTCAGCCAAAGATGTAGGTGGTTTATCAGCTCCCTTTGTCTCTTCAGCACCATCTCCTCTGAGCCTATTTTCTCTCCCCATTGTCATTTTCCTTGGTTTTCTTCTCTTCTTCCCATTTTCCAGAGCCATTGTCTCTACCAATCCTCTTTTAATGACATTAGAAACCACGGCATTCAAAAACCAGTGGGGGGGGGACATTGTAACCTTCCAGGACATTCAGTTGCTGACCTAAGAATAGCAGTTCTCTTACTCAGGAATTTCAAAGGGAGACTAGAAAGACAAACTGTTGAATTGTGACTGATAATGAAACTCAAGACAATGCATCCTCCTGGACTGAATCAAGACCTAGGTTTCCTGTCCCATTACCAATGCTGATTTCTCCATGCCTACTACTCCTCTGCATATCACACCTAAATCCAATCAAGCCTGCTATTGCCATTCACCTACTATTGTCATTTGCCTGCTAATGTCATTTGTCATCTGAAATCACTCCACTTTCCAATATATAGGACAGATGGACTCACATTCTAACTTTATCTGGAGAAGTGAGCAGTGACTCACTGTCAAGTCCTGGATGCAATCACTCTCACAAACACTCTTGTAGCAGTTAAGAGGTAGAGAGGTTCCAAGCATAGACCGCTCCTGTGTCGGAACTGGGTCCCAGATGCTAGTTCCGCCAATATACTGAAAGCAAGAAATCCCACATATGCCAAGCGACTAATCATTGCTCCTATTCGGCCTGCCACATGTCTGCCCCTACCCTTGCAACCGCCCCCAGCACCTGCAAGCTAACAGTTACATTATCTAGAAGCTCCCCAAACTACAAAGTCACACAGAACAATGAGATCGTATACTTCAACACACTCAGGAGGCCTCTGCATGAGAACTGTTATGAGCTGCCACTAACCAAGCAAAGCAGACAGCCATACACATCCACTCCCCACCCACCCCACCCCATTCCCAGCAGCGATTGTAAACAGCAATGAAGAAGAGCAAGGTTGCATACAACATATGAACGGAATAAGAATACATGTGAATCTATAACACAACCAATGGGATAATTAAATGTGGGGCCAAAACCCCTAATACAACAGAACATGAGTGTAAGAATCAGGAAATATTTGGCAAGCGAGGCCCGAGCTTGACATTCACACGCTCCTATCCTGACACAAATTTTGTTAGTCTTTAAGGTGCTACTGGACTCTTGCTCTTTTCCTCTTTTAGTGGGTCTTTGAGCTGCTGACTCCTTCTCTTTCCTTGGTCCTTGTTTCTTATCCTCTTCTTTTCCAAGTCCTTCTTCCTACCTTATTCCTCACTAGGATCAAAGCTGTTCAGCCTCTGGCCACTGACAGATCAACAGGCCTTTGTTTACCCCTTTCATCTGTGACATCAGGGCAGCCCAGCCAGTCATTGCCAGGAGTCCCATTGCCACCTCAAAGTCCACCTCCCATAAGAGGCAGGCAATGGGAAACCACCTCTGTCCCTCTCTGGCCTTGAAAACCCTATGGGGATCGCCATAACGCAGCTGCAACTCAGTGGCACTTTCCACCACCATTGCAGGGTAACCTAGGGAGGCATCTCTAAGGCGATTCAAAGTCAAAAGTCGATACCCAGATCATTTTTGACTTATCTACTGGTCATTTCGTAGAAAAAGAGGTGCAGGAGCTCATTAGCATAACTCATTAGCGTAACCTATTTGCATATGCCACACCCCCTGACATCACCATAAGTGTGTTAGAAGGCAACACCCACTGCTCAGGCTCCACTGGACTGTTTTGGATTGCTAGCTATTGGGGGGGGGACGTGCGGATCTGTCCTCGAAGAGGAGGGAGAGCTGGTACCTGAATAAAACTTGGTCTTAAAGATGCCAGTGGACTGTTTTGGGCCGGGGGGTCCCCCTCCCCCTCTTCTTCTTCTTCTTCTTCTTCTTCTTCTTCTTCTTCTTCTTCTTCTTCTTCTTCTTCTTCTTCTTCTTCTTCTTCTTCTTCTTCTTCTTCTTCTTCTTCTATAGTGCCATAGAGTCCACCATCCAAAATGGCCATTTTCTACAAGTGAACTGATCTCTGTCACCCGGGGACCAGTTGGAATCCCAGGAGATCTCCAACCACCGCCTGGAGGTTGGCAACCCTTACTAAGGCCAATGCAGGCATTTTACTGGTGAAATCTACCTGGTTGAGTAGCACACCCTGCTGCAGTTAACCAGCTGTATCCGATGGTACAGCTTGAACAGTCATAGATGGGTATTCCAGGATCTCTGCCACATCAGCTTGTATATACCTTGAGGACATCTGCGCAGTTCTGAGTGTGTCTGTGTGTGTGTGTGTGTGTGTGTGTGTGTGTGTATGGGGGGGAAACGAAGCCACTGTGCCATTTCTGTCAGATGTGTCAGTCCGTCACGCATCAGAAAGGTAACATCAGCACAACGCTCTCATTAACTGCTGAAATAATACCCGCAGCTGTTGCCTTACTCTCTGAAATTAGAGGCACTCAGGTAAGACAGGATGCTACTGATGGCTGGGAACTTCATTAGCTTTTTTGGCAACAACGGGCTGGTGAATGTAAGACACAAGGAAATACTGTTGCGTGATAGCAAGTAAATTATGGATCACTGGGTTTCTAGCTGTACAAAACAACCAGCCAATCCTCAGATTTGATGTCAACCAAGGACCGAGATAGAACATAAGGAGAGAGCCCCGCTGGATCAGACCTCACAGGGGTCAATCAGTTCTTCTGGAGGGCCAACAAGAAGGCATAGAGGCTAAGGCCTTCCCCTGATGTTGCCTCCTGGCACTGGGATTCAGAGGTAAATTATCAAACCATTCTGCAACTGTGTACATGGGTCCTCAGCAGTGTGGAAAAAGGCTAGTGTGAACTGGACCCCACTTCTGGAAGGCAGCAGCCATCTTTGTGATCACAGCTGCAAGGTGGAGCACAGTCAGGGGTACAGAAATGCCTGCCTGTTAGCTCAGTTCAGACTAACTTTTTAACATATGGTTGTATACCTGAGGAACGCATAATGGCATCTATCAAGGTCAGTAATGTCTACTCTACAGTTGCCAACTTCCAGGGGGGTGGCTGGAGATTTCCTGCTATTACAACTGATTTCCAGACAAAAAAAGAGATTTGCTTTGGAGGGTGGACTCTCTGGCGGTGTACCCTGCTGGTCTGGTCTTCAAGGCAAGTGTTTAAGCCCAAGTGGTTCGCCGTTGCCTTCCTCTGCAAAGTCTTCCTTGGTGGTCTCCCATCCAAGTACTGACCCTTCTTAGCTTCCAAGATCTGACGAGATCGGGCTGTGCTATACCATTCCAATGGGTTCTTTACGTACATAGCATATATCTAGTTCCAAAGAGAGGTGGTAGCTGGACAAAGTTTTAGAATCCTTGCAAATAACTTTTTTTTTTTTAAAGAAAACCTCAACATGGTCAGACAGGAATGGGGCTAAAACCTGAAAGAACAGTTTGCAGCTCTAAATCAGAGGTGTCGAACTCATTTGTTATGAGGGCCAGATCTGACATAAATGTCACTTTGTTGGGCTGGGCCACGTAATGTTGTGTGCTGGAGAAATAAACGGTATAAAGGACAGCGGCTGGTAAGCTCCGAGTTCGTGCATCCTCACTGCAAGGCCCCATGGGCTGGGAGGGGAGTGCAAAGGAATACCCATATTGGCAAACTGGAGAGCCAGCAGTTGCAGCACTGGACAGATGCTCCCACACTGCTTGACTGCTACAGATAAGGGTGTTCCCCCATGCTAAGCCCCAATGGAGTGGCTCTGCCCACTCCCCCCAGCACTCCCTCCGTTGCATCAGTTGCTTGTGGGCCGCATAAGAGCCCTGGATGGGCCAGTTCCGGCCCCCGGGCCTTATGTTTGACACCCCTGCTCTAAATGATCAAACACAAACCAAGTGGAATTTGAGACTCAGTGTTGTGTCATGGCCGGAGTGTCAGATCAACTCCAGTTAGAACCAGGTTAAAATCCCCAGCTGACATGAAACAGAATGTTGACTTCGCGCCAGTCACACTCACTCGACCCAACCTACCTTGCTGGATTTTTTTTCACAACTAAAATGTACACCACCCAGAATCTTTAGTAGAACAGGTGAGGCAATAATGCCCTAAAAGCAGTAAACAGAATTTTATTTAGGGGACTCTGTGGTTGGCACACCAGGGAATGCACGGGTCCAGTATTGTCAGTTAACCGCTTAGTATTTGACAGTAGGGAAATAGTCTGCAAATGGTGTTATGTATGACAGATACCAGGTTATCTTTTTAAATATCATCAGG
>NW_015170922.1:229755-241477 GCF_001447785.1 Gekko japonicus | reverse complement strand
TATAAATCCAATCTCTTCTCTTCTTCTTTTACCTCACAGGGTGTCTGTTGTGGGGAGGGGAAGGGAAAGGAGTTTGTAAGCCGCTCTGAGGCTCCTTTGGGTAGTGAAGGGCGGGGTATAAATCCAATCTCTTCGCTTCTTCTTCTGATGGGGCTGCTCCTCCTCCTCCTCTTCCTCCTCCTTCAGTGGTAGTGAAGGGTGGGGTATAAATCCAATCTGTTCTTTTCCCTTCTCTGACTTACCACCTGGTGTAGAGTTGCCAGATCTGAGTTGGGAAACTCCTGGAGATTTGAGAATGGAGCCCAGGGGGAGTCCACCCTCCAGAGCATCCGTTTTCTCCAGGGGACCTGATCTCTGTAGTCTGGAGACGAGGTGTGATTCTGGGGGATCCCGCAAGTCCCACCTGGTAGCTGACATCCCTAACCTGGGGTTTGGCAGTCCTAGCAGTGTTCCCTCTAAGCTGAGTTAGTGTGAGCGAGCTCACAGTTTTTTAGCCTCCAGCTCACACAATTTTTTGTCGTAGCTCAGGAAGAACTGGCTCCAAAGCAAACTAAGGCTGCTGCCACACGGGACGGCTGAAACGCGGCTAATCAGAGCTGCACTGAACTTGAGACGCCGCAGCGGGATCCCACGGATCCCCTCAGTCGCGGTGCATCGCTCCCCGGCACGATCAGATGCCGGGAAGCAAGAGTCCGATGGGAGGGGGAGGCTGCCGAACTGTGCATGCTCGAGCATGCGCAGTACGGCCGGGGGCCGGGATGCGGTGGCGCAAGGACGTGCCGCCGATCCCACAGCCCGGCCTGAGCCGCACCAATGGATGCAACCACCTAAAGAGGTGGTTCTTTTTTATGGCGCAGTATGGGAGATAAGCTCATAAGATCATAAGATCATGGCATCTGGCCCCATCACTCCTTGGCAAATAGAAGGGGAAGTCGTGGAAGTAGTGACAGACTTCACATTCCTCGACTGTATGACTGAACAACAAAGGCCCCACCTGGAGACTGGCAATGCTATTTTAAAACCCTTTCAAACAAACGAGCACCCGGAGCAGAAAAACAGGGGCAGGGGGACTAGCTACCAATTTTATTTGCCTCACTGATGAAAACTAAATTAAGCAAGTTTCTATGAGGAGAGGCTGTGGCTTAGAAGTAGAGCATCTGCTTGGCATGCAGAAGGTCCAGATTCAGTCCCTGGCATCTCCAGTTGAAAGGACCAGGAAGTAGGTGAAATGGAAGACCCTCCTCTGCCTGAGACCCTGGACAGCCCCTACAAAGTCTGAGTAGACAGTACTGACTTTGGTGGACCAAGGGTCTGATTCAGTATAAGGCAGCTTTGTGTGTTCAAAACATTCACTGGCATTAATCTCAGAGACACATTCACACACTCACAAATCCCATGAACAGTGATTTTATATATAGCAAAACCATCAGTGTGCCTGCATATGTATGTACATATAAAGCAGTGCCTGGTGTTTTCTGTTTCCTCGCTGGTACGCCTCAATCTCCCATACCTTTCCACAGGTGGAGGAATTGGGAATACTACTCCCCAGGGGTCATTTCTTGGAAAAAGAGGTGCAGGAGCTCATTAGCATAACCCGTTAGCATAACTTATTTTCATATGCCACACTTCCTGATATCACCGGAAGTGTGTCAGAAGGCGACACCCACTGCTCAGGCTCCACTGGACTGTTTTGGATTGGTAGCTATTGGGGGGGGGGAACGTGCAGATCTGTCCTTGCAGAGGAGGGAGAGCTTGTACCTGAATACAACTTGGTCTTAAAGGTGCCACTGGACTGTTTTGGACGAGGGCCCCAGGGGTGGCTCTGCAACTTACCTGGCTGCTTCTTGCTCTGACTGAGGGTTGCTGGGAGCAGAGGGTGGGGCTTGTTGCATGAGCCCGCCCCCTGGCCTCTTTACTGCTGGAGCTCAGCTCCTGTACTCTCCTGCAGGAAATGTCCCCTGCTACTCCCAAGTCAGTGGTTATGCACAAACATTAATGCAGCATAAAAACACAACCTGCAGTGTGTCGTTAACTCACCCTACCTGTCTGAGAAAACATCTTTTACAGAAACAGCCCTACAACAGTCTACGGGAACCCTTAAACGCCAAAGCAATCCAAAACAGTCCAGTGGAGCCTGAGCGGTGGGTGTTGCCTTCTGACACACTCCCGGTGATGTCAGGGGGTGTGGCACATGCAAATAAGTTATGCTAATAAGTTATGCTAATGAGCTCCTGCACCTCTTTTTCTACAAAATGACCCATGATGAAAACGCAACTGATAGTGGCTGAGTCTCTTACAAAGGCATGTGATTTTGTTGAAAAATTGTGTCCCTTTTTTCGACTATGTCACTTCTAATCCTAAAGGAGCATATGTACTACCTAAAAAATATATGGACTTTTTATTTTATTACCCACGGTCATGCTCATCAATGTCATTCAAACCTTAGCATTGCTTTATCTATTGTATACAATTTGTTCTATATATTGTTATTTATATATTTGCGGTTATATAAAATAAAAAATGTATGTTTGAAACAGGACTTATGATGTTTTGATTCTGCTACGGCCAAGTGCAGCTACCTGCATCCTCTGACACCCCCGCCCCCCAACCAGCCCAACTTCCCTACAGATAAACGGTGAAATCACACAGACCAGTCAGAAGCAAATATGAATTCCCCATCAAGCATACAGGGAACAGAGTTGCCCATTCACTCAGAACTAAGTATCCCGGCCAGGTCTGGTTCCATTAACAGCACTTAGAGCTGCAGAAATCAGCAGGTGCAACTTTTTACAGCTGGGGGCGAGGAAGGGGGGGGAGGAAACCAAACGGTTGTTAAAGGTAAGACTACAGAGGCCAGTTCAAAAAGTTGCCCGTCCCGACACTGAACTGAGAGCCATGAACGCATCAGTGTACTTGAATCTCCCAGTCTTGATTGTCATACCCTCCTCTATGCTCTTCAAGATGCATGCCTAGAAGAAAAGGGGGGTTGATCCTAACCTCTACCAGCTCCAAATGTTTCTGCTTACAAACTAGGTTCGTCACTGCAGCCTCTGTATTTTGACACACACACCCCAGTGTCCTTGCGGTCCACTGACCCCTGGAAACCCAATCTGGGAGGTCAGAGAGGACTGAGTGAGGAGACAGAAAGATGCTGTTTCTGCAACACGTCTGCTGACTGTGTAGCTGACAGGTGTAGGGTTGCCAACCTCCAGGTGGGGACTGGAGATCTCCTGGAATCACAACTGATCTCCAGGCTACAGAGACCAGCTCCCCTGGAGAAAATGGCTGCTTTGGAGGGTGGATTCTGTGCCCCACTGATGCCCTCTCCCTTCCACGCTGCATCCGCAAACCTCTAGGGATTTCTTAGCCCAGAGCTGAAAACCCTCAGTTGTGCTGTAACATAGCCAACCTGGCAGGGTGGCAGAAGTGTTGGACTCGTTTTCTGGGAGACCTGGGTTTGAATCCCCATTCGACCACTGAGGCTCCCTGGACAACCTTGCACCAGTCACACACTTTCAGCCAAACCTACCCCACAGGGTTGTTGTGGTACTGAGGAAAACGTAACACAGAAGAATGATATCATAAGCCATTTTGGGCCACTACTGGGAAGAACAATAGGATATAAACATTTTTTAAAAAAATAATCCAAGGCTATTCTTACTCACAGCATGGATACACATTGCTGCAGCACAAGCTGAAAACTTCTCACACCATCTGTCTCTAAGGCTGGGCCAACACATCATTTGATACCACTGTGAGCTAGCTCACACTAACTCAGCTTAGAGGGAACACTGCCCTCTATACACTTCAAGATGCATGCCTAGAAAAAAAAATAGGGTTTGATCTTAACCTCTACCAGCTCCAGATGTTTCTGCTTACAAACTAGTTGGAGGGCGATTTTTGCCGGTTCCTCACTGCAGCCTCTGTATTTTGACAACCCCCCCCTAGTGTCCTTGCGGTCCACTGACCCCTGGAAACCCAATCTGGGAGGTCAGAGAGGACTGTGTGAGGAGACAGAAAGATGCTGTTTCTGCAACACGTCTGCTGACTGTGTAGCCCACAGGTGTAGGGTTGCCAACCTCCAGGTGGGGGCTGGAGATCTCCTGGAATCACAACTGATCTCTAGGCTACAGAGACCAGCTCCCCTGGAGAAAATGGCTGCTTTGGAGGGTGGACTCTGTGCCCGACTGATGCCCTCCCCCTTCCACGCTGCATCTGCAAACCTCTAGGGATTTCTTAGCCCAGAGCTGAAAACCCTCAGTTGTGCTGTAACATAGCCAACCTGGCAGGGTGGCAGAAGTGTTGGACTCGTTTTCTGGGAGACCTGGGTTTGAATCCCCATTCGACCACTGAGGCTCCCTGGACAACCTTGCACCAGTCACACACTTTCAGCCAAACCTACCCCACAGGGTTGTTGTGGTACTGAGGAAAACGTAACACAGAAGAATGATATAATAAGCCATTTTGGGCCACTACTGGGAAGAACAATAGGATATAAACATTTTTTAAAAAAATAATCCAAGGCTATTCTTACTCACAGCATGGATACACATTGCTGCAGCACAAGCTGAAAACTTCTCACACCATCTGTCTCTAAGGCTGGGCCAACACATCATTTGATACCATTATGCAAAAACTGAATTCACCCCTGCATTCTCCTGTGTGGATGAGGCATTCCAAGTGGTGAATGGCAAAGATAGTGCAACTATGTACGGAGCCAGCCTAAGAGTTAAGCAGCTAAGTCTTATGTATAGTTACTTAGAATCACTCCATTGAAGCAAGACTGCAGTCCTAAATGCAACTAGTTGGGAGTGAGTTTCACTGAATAGCTCTTTAAAAAGGTAAAGGTAAAGGTTCCCTTGCTCGAAAGCCAGTCGAATCCGACTCTAGGGTTGCGGTGCTCATCTCCGTTTCAAAGCCGAAGAGCCAGCGCTGTCCGAAGATGTTTCCATGGTCATGTGGCCGGCATGACTAAACACCAAGGCGCACGGAACACTGTTACCATCCCACCGAAGGGGTACCTATTTATCTACTTGCAATTTCTTGCTTTCGAACTGCGAGTTTGGCAGGAGCTGGAACTAGAGATGGGAGCTCACTCCATCATGCGGCACCCGAGTCTCGAACTGCTGAACTACTGACTTTCCACAGCCTGCAGTTCAGCCTCTTAAGCACTTGAGCCACCACAGCTCCAGAATAGCTCTTACTGCAAGGCAAACATACCTAGGCTTTGTCTGGTGTGATGTATTGAGCCTAGACTATACCTGATAAGTCCCATTGAATTAGCTTGCATTTTCTTTGGTGGTGGTGGTGGGGGAGACATGGATATGACCAGCCTGTGACAATTCTCATGTCGCCGACATTACTACTTCTGGGTTTTCCTTTATGTTCCCTTTACAAAATCACCTTGACCTCAAGTCAAGGCTCGTTCGAGCTACAAAACAATACAAGTTTGTACAATCTCAATGAATACGGGGAGCGTGACCTTTTCAAAATTCTTTTTCTCATTAGAGAGAGAGGCCTCGCCTACAGTATTGTCCTGTTTCAAAATAGCACACTGTGTTTTCCACGAGCTCCCTTGCGCTCAAGAGATCCCGCTGATGCCTTTTGTTGATAAATACGGCCCGCTAAAAACAAAACAAGAAAAAGCAAAGGAGAAAGAAAAACGGAGAGATCGTAATTGGGTACCCAACTGAATAGCTAATGAAGGCCAGACCGCCGCACCGTGGCGTGGCGACTTCAGCCGTGAAACTTTGTGAGCTGACAGATGGTTGTCAAGCTATGGGGAGTTCATCACTGGAGGTGCTCTGAAAAACAACACATTAGCACCATGCAGGTATTAACAAACTCTGCAGCTTTTGTGGCCACCTGTGGGCACCTGACCTACTTTGACCATGTCCACCTATGGCGAAGCAAGCGTTTCCTTCCCACAGCAGGTAGTAATCTTTCAGGAGGACACGCTGTGAACGGCAGGCCTCCCTGTTTCCTGACTTCCCAAACAGACGCTTGGTGGGGATGGGCCACTCTAAGGCGCATGCAGTCCCTCGGCTTCCTCTCACAACGACCCTTGGCAGCTTGAAAGAGGAGACTCCGTTCTGGAAATGGAAATAACCGAGCCGGAGGAGAGGCCCTTTCTTTAGTCGGCGTTCCGGCCGCCTCCCCTCTTGAAATAAATTGAAGCCTTTGCTCTCGTGTGCACAAATTGCACAGCGTGGCGTTGTGTCGGGGAACCTGACAGCCTGACATTTCCAGCCACCGGGTTTTGATTCATACGAGCTGACAGGCCTGCCATCGAGCAGCTTTGCTGCGAAGCATCTCCCGGCAACGCGCCGTTCGATGTGATGGCGGGGACGGACTGCGAGATGCCGAATGGCGTCTCTGATGGAAAGGACTACATTGACCAGATGGAGAAGGCAGACACGGGCCTTTCACAGTCGGGTTGTTGTTGTTTTCTGCCATCAAGTTGTAGCCAATTTAGGGCGACCCAGTCGGGTTTTCAAGGCAAGAGACTTTCAGAGTGTTTTTGATGCAGTGACTCAGCATGCCTGGACATTGGGGGGGGGGACACTATGTCACTCTAAGTGTGTATAGGTGGTGCTCTCTCTTTGAATGGGATGCCTCTCTTTGCCTTAACCTGGCAGCTGTCCTCTGACTTCTCCTCTCCCTTTGTTCTTCCCCTCTCCTCAAATGGCCTTCCATGGAGACACATGTCTCTGGAGGACTCTCCTGTAGATACAATGCCCTCATACTAGGGCTGCCAAGTGGGGGCGGGTGGCGGGTAAACCCCCGCCTTGGAGGCCCGATTTCCGCTGCCGTGGAATCGGTCCCCGGGGGGAACTCCACCCCCCACCCCCCCGAAGCACAGCATGGCTGTGTCACTGGAGGTGACGCAACCACGTCCATCACGTTGGGGGCGTGGCCCCCATAGTTGGAAGGAAAAAAATTGGTTTTCCCTCCGACGATCGGGGCCACGCGCTCAACGTGTCGACGTCGTGTGTCACTTCTGGTGACATCCTGGCGGCGCATGCGCTCAAAGCGCGCACGCACACATGTCCACAACCAGCTCCCGGAGCCCGGTGTGGCTCCCCCACTGCCAAGGTAGATAGACTTGGCAACCCTACCTCATACTCCCACGCACATGATGCCAGACAAGCTGGCCATTTGTAATAGGGAAAGTAGAAGAAGAGTTTGTTTGTATACTCACTCTTCACTACCCAAAGGAGTCTCAGAGCGGCTAACAATGCCTTCCCTTCCTCTCCTCACAACAGACACCCTGTGAGGTAGGTGGGGCTGAGAGAGCTCTGAGAGAGCTGTGACTGACCCAAAGTCACCCAGCTGGCTGCATGTGGAGTCGTGGGGAATCAGACTAGGTTCTCCAGCTTAGAGTCCACTGTTCTTAACCACTATACCACACTGGCTGTTTAGATCAGGCTTATTTTTCTTCTTTCAGCTGCAACCTGAATCTGAACTGGATCTACTTGAATAAATGTAAGTTTACCTTCTTTGGCAATATACTTCTTTGGGGAGATTTATTTACTGCACTCAGTATCACACTTCTAGGACTGGGCAAAACTCTGCGATATTAACCAGATTGCCCAACAGTTTTGCCATTGCCTGCCCCTACGTCGCGACCCCGGTATTTCTTGGAGGTCTCCCATTCAAATGTTCGGCTTAGCTTCTGAGGCCTGAGAAGATTGGGCTAGTCTGGGCTTTCCAGGTCAGGGCAGCTGAGCAGAACCACCCAATTCAACGGTTTCCGCTCCTGAACTCACCTTTGGATCCCATTTGCCACCACAAACTTTCTTGCGAGCTTTTGAACTCTATATTCATGTTGTGCCTTCTCTTTTAGTAGCAAGGGAAGACATGGTTCCTGCACCTTAACAGACAGACCCAGTCACATGTTTCTTACCATTTGATTAAAATTGATATTCAATATCTCTCTCTAACAATATGATCTGTTATTGTAATATATATTTCTAGTGTGATACTGAAATTTCAAAACTGTGATCTTATACATTCCTTTTTGTGCTATTCTTTTAAATCGTAAATCTTTTTTGATACATTAAGGGCATTGTCTGACTTTCTTTCTGTTTGATGTTATATTACCAACAATTTTCAATAAAGTTTATATTAAAAAAACAACAACAACAGACAGACAGACAGACCCAGGAAGGTGGGACAAGTTGCCAGCTAGGGCCACCAGCCTCCAAGGGGCACCTGAACATCTCCTGGAATTGCACCTGCTCTGCCCTGGAGAAAATGGCTGCTTGGGGGGGGCATTATATCATTATCACGCCCTTCTGAAGTCCCTCCCGTCCCAAAACTCCACCCCCTAAATCTCCAGGAGTTTCCCAACCCTATCAGGGTGGGTCTTTGCTGGAGATTTTGAAGGTGGAGCCTTGGGATGGTGAGGTTTAAGGAGGGGAGGGAACTCAGCAAGGTATAAGGTCATGGAGTCCACCCCCCAAAACAACCATTTTCTTCAGGGGGGGGAAATGGATCTCTGTGGTCTGTAGTTTGTCCCAGACCTCTTCACAGAAAGTGACCCCCGGCCCCTGCCACACGGGGGGGGGGGGAAGCACGGGCAAAGTGCAGCTTTTGAAAGCCGCACCAAAAAAGACACGTGGCGGCGGGATCACATCGATCCCCTGAGCCGCCGTACAGTTCCTCCCCGGCACGATCAGATGCCGGGGGGGAAGCCACTGAAGGCAGAGTGCAGCAGCAGAACTGTGCATGTGTGCGCATGCGCAGTTCGGCCGGGAGCCTGGATTGCTTCGGACGACGGGCGCGCCGGCGATCCCATGGCCGTGCTTGATGCGGCGTTCCTGGTAAGTCCTCCTCTGTAGGAGGTTCTTTTTTGCAGCGGTTTTCCCAGCTTTAGGGACGGATCGGGAATGGGTGTGCG
Source organism: Gekko japonicus (assembly GCF_001447785.1). Taxonomy (NCBI): domain Eukaryota; kingdom Metazoa; phylum Chordata; class Lepidosauria; order Squamata; family Gekkonidae; genus Gekko; species Gekko japonicus. The sequence goes on along the minus strand of NW_015170922.1, from coordinate 232,575 downwards.
CCACTTCCCAGATGTTGCGGTGAGATCACGCTCGTTTGCTGCGCCCCCGATCCGTCCCTCTCCTAGGCCAAAAAGTTCTGTGTGACCGGGACCCCCATTGAATGTGTGTGACAGAATAGCATGTGTGTGAGAGTGAGACAGTGAAGAGCGGGTATAAAAACAAACTCTTTTTCTTTTACTCTGGCCTACAGGTCTCATTCTGCCTTGCCCCCCGTTGGATTCCCAACTCCCTGGAGGGCCTTCTCCTTTTTACTCTCCAGTAGCCGCCGCTGCCACCTAATCAATATAGGAGTTCCCCACTGAAGGCATCAGGACCTTCAGCTCCTCCTCCATGCTCAGAGGCCTTGCCTCAGTGTCTCCCACTGGCCCACCACCTGGCTACCACGGGGACAGATTAATGCCTTGTGCACCCCTGGGGAAATAGCCAGTTGCCAACTGCTTGCCTTCCCCCCTCCTGGGGCTTCCTTTTAAAACAGCGTGTCTGAAAGAGTGGGGGTCTATGTGGTACAGAGAACCACTTCCAGAATCAAAAGTTTAAAGTGTTTATTAAAAATGGGGGGGGGAGCCACTGAAGGCAGAGTGCAGCAGCAGAACTGTGCATGTGTGCGCATGCGCAGTTCGGCTGGGAGCCTGGATTGCTCCGGACGACGGGCGCACTGGCGATCCCATGGCCGCGCTTGATGCTTCCTCTAAGCTGTGGAGTCTTGTGAGCAAAAATCCTACTTGGTGAGCTACTGGCATTCAAGTTGTGAGCGAGTGATTTGGCAGCTGCGTAAATCAGTTTGCTCTGGAGCTATCCTTCCTGAGCGAAGACAAAAATGTGTGAGCTGGAGGCTAAAAAACTGAGCTAGCTCACGCTAACTCAGCTTACAGGGAAGACTGGTCCAAACTAGATGTTACAATTAGGGCAGGCTCTTTATCTTAGGCACCCTAGTTCTCTAAAGATCCTCCATTACCATTGAGGGTTAGTCCAGCTCTCTAGGCCAGCACCATGGTCCCCTATGGAGGCCTGCTCCCAAACTCAGACAAGAGGTCTATTCAGGTCAGCCTCCCAAGGAGAAGAGAGCCCATCTTCCCCATGCAAGGCAATTTTAACAAACCTGTGTCAAACAAACAAACAGGTCAAGGCTGTTCGTCTCCAGGAAGGCCCCTTCCTGTAACCTGTCTAGTAAAAGTCCTCCAGTCCTCTATGTTTCCTGTTTGCAGAAGGGGGGGGGAGTGAACTGGCCCATCCCATTATCTCTAGCAAGACCCATTAACATTTCTTACGAGGGGTGTCTGGAAGGCTACGTTCCTCCTTCCCAACCTGTGGGGGGGGAAGGGGGGACTTTTAAAACACCAACTTGCTGCTTGCCAGCCTCCCTCCAGGAGAAAATGCATTTCTCCACAGCGTGTATCTGATCAACGTAAGAACAGCTTGGATCCAAGCTACTGAAATAAATAAGCATATTTTTAAGGTCGAGTTTCATCTAATGCTATTCCCACCAAGGTATCCTAACTGCTTCCATTGCTTGTTTTTTTTTCAAAGAGGAGTCTTCCGTATTATATTTTGTTTCCATGTTGTTTCCACTGATGGTACCCCCTCCCTCTTCCCCCCCCTTCTTGCCTCCTTTTACACACTCCACATTCCTGTCAATCTTGTGTAACAGGCAGCTCTAAGTGAGGATAGGGATTGGCTTCACTTGCCTCATTATAAAATGAATAGATGACCTGGGGAAAATGGAATTATGCCCTGACCTGGATAGCCCAGGCTACCTCAATCTTGTCAGAAACTAAGGAGGGTCAGCCCTGGTCAGTATTTGGATGGGAGCCCACCTCAAAAGTCACACAATACCTTTTTTGGGGGGGGGACCAAACCAAAATAACACAAAGTAGTGTGCGAGTGTTTTGATTTCTCCAGGACTACAGGGTGGATTTTTTCCCCTTAAATTCCCACAGGTCAGCAGTTTCAAGAGACACAGCAGACAAACTGTCATGAGTTAGACCTGGTGTTGTGAAGTGTTCACCTCTAACGGAAACGTAGCCAATACAGAAGAGAACGTGTTTCCAGGTAAGCATCAGACACCGGGAAACCAAAAAAACCAAAACAAAGGGCAGGCCTGTAGCCAGGATTCTGTACTTCGGGGGGCCTTTACATAAGTCGGGGGGCACGGACGTCACAAAATAAAATAAAAATAAAATGTAAAAAACCCTCACTTTTGTGCCAATTGTACTCTGCTTGCGTATGCGGGGAAGCAAGCCACGCTTGGGGAACAGGCAGCGGTGTGGAGTCCTCCAGGCAGCCCAGAGAGATGGAAGTCCTCTGGGCGGCCTAGAGAGCCGGAGGGCCTGGGGGCTGGATGGAAGTTATGGGGCCTTGGCGGGAAGTCAGCAGGCCCCGAAATGCCCCACTGTAGCTACAGGCCTGACAAAGGGGACAAAAATTGAGTGTCATAGAACCTTAAAGTCCAATAGTTCTACAGAGTGGGGGTCACCGTAGTCAGCTGTGACTTGACGGCACTTTCCGCCACCATGACAGACTAACACATCAGCCTAACCAAAAGGGACACATTTGGTAGATCTCTAATATGGCTCTATCCTAATGATGGAATTCACATTCAGGAATACAAGAAGTCCTGTCTAATTCCTAGGTTTATTAGGAAATAGGTTGCCAAGTCGAAAAATCTACTTCCCGGGGGACTCCCGTTCCACGGCTGGAGCACGCGCCGGCCCGCACGCACGTCACCAGGAAGTGACGTTATGACGCCGGGCACGCTGGGGGCAGGGCCACGACCATCTGAGAGAAAACCATAGAGTTTTCCCTCGGATGACCGTGGCCCC
>NW_015170922.1:226720-229655 GCF_001447785.1 Gekko japonicus | reverse complement strand
GGGGGGACTTGGGAAGCCTATTAGGAAACACCTCTCCTCCTTTTTTTAATCACAATGGAACTTCCAGGAAAGCATGTTTAGAATCTTCTTTAATAGTACAAGATCTTTCAACTCTACAAATACTCAGATTACAAGAACTTTGAAAGTATGCTTAAAGGCAGCCTGAAATCCTTTGATGCTGGACGGTTTAGGTGAGGCTATGGGCCAGAAAAAAGGATTTTTTTTTAAAAAAATAGATGTTTAGCTCAAATACTCTTTGGGACTGATTAGTACAATCATACATAGTTTTATTTGCACTGTAACAAATTTCCATCTGAAAGCAGAATGAAGTCTACAATAGCTCCAGGCGCTGTGCAGATTAGCACTTTGTTGCATATTAATGACTTACTCCTTGTGAGCAATTGTTATACAAATTGCTCTTGTGTCAGAATTTATAATAATATTTAGTGGAAGATAAAATACACGATCATTTAAAATTTAAAAAAAAAAGAAAAAAGAAAATCAGATTCCCACAACAGAGTGAGTTAATCAACTGGGTTGTGCGCACGGTGTACAATTATTAAATTAGTGACTTTCATTCTGATCTTGCACTGCGAGACTCCAGTATTTATAGTCTTAATAACAAAATGAAAGGGGGAGGGAAAAGAAATGGTTTATTCTTTTCTCTTCCAAAAGGGCGGAAGGCCCCGCTACTTTCATATTATAGATCCCGCCTGTTGCTTTTTTTTTTTTTTTTAAAATCTGGACAACAATGTTTATATGTCTCTAATCAATGCAAATAGATTCCTCATTGAAACCTGCTAACTTATCCATGCATTTCATTGAATACAAAATGACATCACTTCTCTAGCAATAAGAAGCACACTGCTACTGGAACCCAACTTCCTCAAAATTTCGTTTCCCATCTCTGCAAGCCCCTTTTGTCGGTTACGTATAGGGTGATGATTACATTGGGTTGGCGACTCCCAGCTGGGAAATTTCTGGAGATTTAGGGATGGGGCCTGTGGGAAATGGAGTTGGGGGAGGGAGTCCACCCATCGAATCCACCCTCCAAAGCTGTCATTTTCTCCAGGGGAACTGATCTCTGTAGACGGGAGAACAGTTATAATTCTGGAAGACCTCCAGCCATCACCTGGAGGTTGGCTACCCTAGCCAGTGTAGAAGAGCTCCCATAGAGGTTGTAACAGGAGGGGGCAGGGGCAGGGGTTTTCATGGTGGATGGAAAGTCTCTTCCAAGGAGTCTTCCAGATCCACTGGAGTTATAAGTAACCTCGCTCCCTAACCTTCTGTGGCTGCCACGACCTGCACCCACCTTTAAAGGATCTTTTTTTGCAAGCTGAGTGTGCAGCCTGCGACCACTCCTCTCCCTCCCCTCCTGCTAGATTTAAAGGGCCCTCCAGCTGATCGGTGGGCCACGTGATCCCTGCTGATCAGCTGAAGCCCTCTAAATTTCACAGGAGGGGAGGGAGAGGGATGGCTGGGCAGGTGGTCACCCTTGGGGGGTGGGGCTTGGGGGGATCCCTGCCCACCCCTGGAATATTTCCCCCCAGCCCCCCTGCTGGAGTGTGGAGGGGACCTGGCAACCCTACCCTTGATCCATCAAGGTCAGTATTGTCTACTCAGGCTGGCAGCAGCTCTCCAGGGTCTCAGGAGGAGGCCTTTCACATCACCTGCTACCTGGTCCTTTCAACTGGAGATGCTAGGGATTGCACCCGGGATCTTCTGCAGGCCAGGTAGATGCTCTACCTCCTACAGCTGCAAGAACAACAATGGCAACAGCCACAGACTCCATGAGACTTGTAAATCCTTAGGAGAAAGTGCCACAATTGGTGTTATGTGCCATATATTTGTCAGTGTTGAGTGCCAAGTTTATAACGAGACCATCATCAGGACTAATTTCAAATAGATTACCATGGAACTGACAGGACATTAAACCCACCCAAGTCTGTCGGGACATTTTCCCACCATATTGCTCAGGAAGCTGGCAGCAGGGGAGAATATACACCATTAGAAGTAGTAAAGACGAGTTCAGTTAGTGAAATGTTTAACCAGAAGGTCACAACAATGTAAACCCCAAAACTGGGGTAAATAACAGAGGACGCTTTGTTCTAACATATGGATTTAGTCTACAATAGAGATGTGAAGGTCTGGAGGCGAATAGAAAAAAAATGGGGAAAGCCCCCCCAAAAAAAACACTTCCCCCCACTTTTCTGACAGAAAAATTGGAAAAGATGGGTGAAATTAAACCTACACACACAACCTCCTATGGAACGTTTTCTCTTTTAGAATGTGTGAAATGCTTAAGGCAAAACTTTTCCCCCACTCAAAATGCACAGTATGAAAATGTCCCAGAATTCCCCCCCCCCCCAATTTTTTCAAGAGGGGGAAATAGGGGAGCACTGTCGGAAAAATCTTAGTAATTTCCCCCCCTTTTGGAATGAGTGAAATACTAGAGAGGGTCTTATTCAAAATATGCCTTATGCATTGTTTTTTATGTAAGATAATCTGCAGCATGAGGTAATGATAGTTCCTATGTACCGGTATACTGTGGACACACACAACATTTTCTAAGTTTGGTTTTGTTTAAATGTAAATAATTTTGGAATCAATTATGATGGCATATTTTGTTTAATGATAATACATTTTTAAGGAGTTCAGTGTTTTCACTGTTATCAAGTACAACTGTATAACCAAATAGTTGTCCTACCTACTATGATAGTGTAAGAGGGTTTCTGTCCAAATAACATACTTCCTTTTCTTTACTACAGTATTTGTTTTCTACCTTCAACTTTTATTTCTTCTCTACCTGTCAGGGGGGGAACCCCGCCCCCGGCGTGCGCATCACTAGGAAGTGACGTGAGCACGCCGGGCACGCTGGGGGAAGGGCCACGGCCAGACAAGGGAAAACTCTATGGTTTTCCCTTGTATGGCCGTG
>NW_015170922.1:221237-226641 GCF_001447785.1 Gekko japonicus | reverse complement strand
CGGGGCTTCCTTGCACTCCCGCCGGCCTTGCAGGTCCACCGCCGGGCTCCTCATGGGGCTCAGCAGTGGAGCTGCAAGGCCGGCAGCGGCGGCCGAGACCGTTGGGGGCGGGATTGTGTGGCCTTATGACACACTTCCGGTGATATCAGGTGGTGTGGCCTTATGACACACTCCTGGAGATTTCAGGGGGTGTGGCATATGCTAATGAGTTATGCTAATGAGTTCCCCTAGCTCTTTTTCTATGAAACGACCCCTGGCTAAATACCATTTTTTTCAATATCTCACTATTAAAACCCAACAGCAGTTCATTCACTCACCTTGTTTGTTCTGCTTCTGTGTGGCTTGGGGGACATGATAAAGATTGACTGCGTCTAGGGCTTCCACCAAGAGAGATACTGCCTTGTTAGGACTAGAGCATTGTACTAGGATCTGGGAAGCATTGGCTCAGGTCTCCACCTGGACTATGGAGGACACTGTATTTCCTTTCTACATCACACTTCAGCATGACGAAGACCGAGGAACCTGATGCAAGGGGGTGGGAGGGAAGTGTGGTCAAGTCACAACTGACTTACGGTGACCCCATGGGGTTGTCAAGGCAAGAACAGAGGTGGTTTGCCATTGCCTACCTCTGTGTGGTTGCCCTGGACTTTCTTGGCGGTCTCCCATCCAAGTACTAACCAGGGCCAACCCTGCTTAGCTTCTGAGATCTCCATCCCCATAGGATTATCAGCCTTGAGGTGGGGCTGGGGATCTCCCAAAATTATACCTCCAGGCTACAGAGATCGGTTTCCCTGGAGAAAAGGGCTGTTTTGGAGGGTGGAATGTATGGCATTATAACCCACTGAGGTCCCTTCCCTGCCCACCCTCCCCAGGCTCCAACCCCAAATCTCCAGGAACTTCCAAATCAGAGTTGGTGACTCTCCTTCCCCATTATGCAGGTGGTAGGGCACCCACAATTATTGAGCTGGCTCGGGGGGTGGTGGGGTAGAATGGAAGGTGACGTTATGGGTACTGGCCAATACACTTTTTAATGTTTCCCTGGCCTGCAAGGAACTTCCAGAATCAGGTTTTGGGGGTGTGCGTGTACTTCCAGGGCCGCAAGGGCACTTTCAAACCATCTCTGGCACATATTATCCCGTCTTTCACACTGAATGTTTACTAGCAAATCTAGCTAGATTATCCAAGGACAGTCAAACCTGGGGTGTCTCTCCACTACTTGTGGATGCATCCTTAGCAATTGGGGCATTGCCAGTTGCATGACCCTGCTCCAGTGTAGGAGGAAAATACGTTATCACAGGTTGCATATAATGATTAGGCCAATGTTTGATGGCTCAGTCTCCCTGGGGAAAAGCCGGGTTTCCAATGGGGAAATCCTTCCTATCGGGCAATAAAGCTGTTCTTTAAATGGAACCTTCAGCAGCTTTTCTCTCTTTGGTAGCTTTTCAACTGCCCATAAATAGAAGCAGTGTGCTTTTAAAATCTGCTAATATTTTTTCTTGCTAAGGGGAAAAGGTCGTGGACTTCCTACATTTCTGTGGCATCATAAAAATTACAATGTACAAAGGTCACATTCTAAGATGCTGGGGAGCTCTTTGAGCTGTCTGGCTGTGTTTTATCAGAACTGAATGCAAAGTAGCAATTACACGGGGTTGTGCGGGAAGAAAAATCGCAAATGCGGTATGGGCTCTTGGAGGCAGAAAGAGGAGTTATTGGCTCACCCATTGATTTATGCTTCAGTTGACCACTGAATTGCACCCAAAGGAGAGTTCTAGGGATGCCAGCAGGGGTGAGTGGGTAGAATTGCCATAATAACATATATGACATTTGAACTGTGGTCTGTCCAATCCCCTTTATTTTGCCATTTCTTTTATCCCAGATTAGCACTGGATGCTTTCACATATGCTCAGATTCTTTACAGTCTCACTGAATCATGGACTGTTTAGTATTTTTCCTGATACCCCAATGGGCTAAAGAAGCACTTGGCTAGAGCAAAGACAAAGCACCTTAAAAACATATATTTCAACTGTGGCCACTGGTCTAGCCAGTCTCCTTTAAGTTTCTACTTCTTCTATCTCAGACCAGCATAGGATATTTTCACATATGCTCAGATTATTCACAGTCTCACTGAATCATGGACTTTTTGGTATGCTTCCTGATACCCTAATGGGCTACAAAGGCATTTGACCAGAGCAAAGACAAAGCACCTTAATAATGTATATGTGTGTGTGCATGCTATTATATATCCCTATACACACACACACACACACATAGGGGTGCACACAAACTGGCTGATAAACTAAAGTTCATCATGAATTTTGGCCATTTCTTGGTTCGTGAAGCAATGTTCGCAAACTGAAGAATCTCCACGAACGTTCACACATTTTGATGCAGTTCATGGCAGTTCGTGAAGAGCAGAAAGCTGGGGTTTCTGCTCTTCACAGAAAACAGCTGGGGACAGCCACTCAGCTGTTATCCCTCCTTTCTGCTCTTCACGAAAAACAGCTGGGGACTGCTGCTCAGCTGTTTGACTTAAATGGCATTTGAACGGTTGTCTGGCCAATCCCCCTTCTGTGGGCATACCTTCTATCCCAGACCAGCACAGGATACTTTCACATATGACCAAGTTACAGTCTCACTGAATCACTTTTAGCCGCTCTGCCTGTTCTGCCAGAAATCCTTTAAACATCAGAAACTGTCCAGCTTCCCGAGTTGCCACATGACAGAGTGAGCTCCCATCTCTAGTTCCAGCTCCTGCCAACCTAGCAGTTCGAAAGCAAGAAATTGCAAGTAGATAAATAGGTACCACTTCGGTGGGAAGGAAACAGCGTTCCGGGCGCCTTGGTGTTTAGTCATGCCGGCCACATGACCACATAAATGTCTTCGGACAGCGCTGGCTCTTCGGCTTTGAAACGGAGATGAGCACCGCAACCCTAGAGTCGGACTTGACTGGCTTTTGAGCAAGGGAACCTTTACCTTTACCTATGAGGATAAATAAAACTGTACAATAGGGCCAGCACTTAGGGCTCTGCAAAGCAGGGGAAATGTTCAGGTTGGGAGACAAATTCGATGTATTGGGGGGGAGAAAAAGAGTGATGTCCATGTTCCTCCTCCTCAACTTCATAGCAACCCAACTTGTTGCCATTATAGCAGTGGCAACCACAACCAAGAGTAGGGGGTATCTGGAGCTCTCCCTCTATTACAGTTGACCTCCAGATTACCAGGATCCACCCTCCGGGAGAAAATGGCCGCTTCGGAGGGTGGACTCCAAAGTCTGTCATCACCATGATTGATAGGGTTTCCAACCTCCCGGTGGGGCCTGGAGACCTCCCACTATTACAACTTATCTTCAAACAGTAGAGAACAGTTCCCCTGGAGGAAATGGCTGCTTCTGAGGGTGGACTCCATGGTATTTTACCCTGCTGAGGCCCTTCCACTCTCCAAACCCCACCTTCTCCAGGCTCCACCCCCAAAATCTCCAGGAATTTCCCAACCCAAAGCTGGCAACCCTAATCAAGAGGAAGAGGAACTGAGGGAGGAGGGAGGCAGCGTTAAGGCCTGAACCAGATCTAGGGGATATGGGAAAAGCCCAGGGTTGCCAAACCCTCCGGTTTGCCAGGGGTCCCCCATTTTGGGGAGGGGTTCTACCCGCTGCTGGCCAGATGGCTGGCGGGGGAAGCCCCACCCCCAACACCCACAGCCACCCCTCTCTCTCCCTTTAAGTGTGTGGAACCCGTGTTTCCTCCCAAGCCTGATCGCCTCAAGCTTGCAGGAAAATGCCAGCTTCAGTGCACTTAAAAGGGAAATGCGGCTGCTCTTAAAGGGGAAACGCCGGCTCCTGCATTTAAAAGGGAAACGCCGGCTCCTTTAAGTGCAGGGAACTGCCGTTTCTGGAGATCCGGTGCACGGACGGGTGGGGGGCGGTGGCAGATGTCCCCAACATGATGTCATCACATGGGGATGTCCTGCCCCCTCCAGGAACGCCCCCAAAGTCCCCGGCTGGGGGTGGAAGATGGACTTGGCAACCCTAGAAAAGCCAGAAAGGGGGAAAGTGTACCAAGTAGGTGGGAAAGTCTTTTGTTAAGCCTGGAGTCCTCACAGGTTTTAATTTCTCTATTCTCTGTATGAAATGTCTCAAGTCCCATCCGGAGTTCCCTCATGCCAGAGGACATAGTGATGGCCACAAGCGAGAAGAAAAAGAAGAAGAAGAGTTGGTTTTTATACCCTGCTTTTCTCTACCCTAAGGAGTTTCAAAGCGGCTTACAATCACCTTCCCTTCCTCTCCCCACAACAGGCACCTTGTAAGATAGGTGGGGCTGAGAGAGTTCTGAGAGAACTGTGATTGGACCAAATTCACCCAGCAGGCTTCAAGTGAGGAATCAAATCCGGTTCTCCAGACTAAAATCCGCAGGTCGTAACCAGTACACCACGATGGGGATTAGACAGATTCATGGAGGATGGGTCTATCAGTGGCAACTATTCATGGTGTGACTAAAGAGAACCTCCACGTCCAGAGGAAGGGAACTTCCAAATCCCAGTGCCAGGAGGCAGCATCAAGGGAAGGCCTCGGCCTCTATGCCCTGTTGTTGGACCTCCAGAGGAACCGGTTGGCCACTGTCTGAGACAGGTTGCTAGACTAGATGTACCACTGGTCTGGGCTCTTCTTATGTGCCTTTTCTTTCAAAAGTCCACAAGGGCAGAGTATTTCACTGGCAGGGCATATGCTTTGCATGCAGATGAACTCAGGCTCAACCTGTGGCATTGATGGTTAAAGGATGGTTAAAGGAAAGACCCTTTTCTGTCTGAGACCCGGAAGAACTACAGCCAGTCTGAGCAGAGAACACTGAGTTAGGCAGACCAGTGTTTGACTTGTTATATGGAAGTGTTGGGATTCTTATTGAGTAAGTCAGCAGAGTATTAAGAGACTGAGTCCATGGTGTGTTTAAAATATAAAAGTTTACTATAAACCTAACATGGGGAAAAGGTACACAGGATATGAAAATAACAAAGAGCTAATATGCCTACATCCTTACAGCTAAAAGGTAAAATGGGAACGGCCGGCGTTTTCTTCCTTAGTCAGAACAAAGAGAGGAAGAAGAAGCCAATATGCTAAATTCTTGACACATTGGTTTCCAATCAGACTAGCAAGTTAGCTCCAAAGTTCCTGGGCATGCTATTGTCTAAACAGATTGGTTACAAACAAACATGTGACTTCCTGTTGATCATAACAAACATCATTAACCCTGTAAATACTGAAGTGTTTTGACTTGTAACACCCAACAGGAAGCTTTGTATTTTCATATCCAGAGGTCATTTCCTGCAGGAGTGCACAGGAGCAGAGCTCCAGCAGTAAAGAACCCGGGGGGCGGGCACATGCAACAAGCCCCACCCCCTGCTCCCAGCAGCC
>NW_015170922.1:220651-221114 GCF_001447785.1 Gekko japonicus | reverse complement strand
AATCTCTCCCGCCTCTGCGAGGACAGATCTGCATTCCCCCCCCAATAGCTAGCAATCCAAAACAGTCCAGTGGAGCCTGAGTGGTGGATGTTGTCTTCTGACACACTTCCGGGGTGTGGCATATGCAAATAAGTTACGCTAATAAGTTATGCTAATGTGCTCCTGCGCCTCTTTTTCTACGAAATGACCCCTGTTCATATCTATAATGAAGGCGAATGAAAACTTAGAGGCCAGGGGGGAATTACTAATGGGTGGGTTTTAATTACTTTTTTTTAAAAAAATGTTTATTAAGGTCAAGTATAACTTATAACATGTACAATAACTGCAAAACAGTATACAAAAGTCCTGAGAGTCCAAAATTACAAACCAGCCAGTTAATCACCCCCAGAGTTTTCAACATACATCAACAAGTTATAACATACTAACATAATAATTTAATATCAGATCCGTTCCCATATATAAC
>NW_015170922.1:158189-220641 GCF_001447785.1 Gekko japonicus | reverse complement strand
ACAATGAAGCCCCGCCCCCTGCTTCCGGCTGCCCCGCTTCCAGCCCTCATTCAGCCAGGAGGAGGCAGGAGAAGAGGGAGGGTAAGTTGCTTCCTCTCCGCCTCTCCCCACCCCTGCCTGCCTGGGGTCAGGGAGGGCCTTGGCGGGGCTTCCTCGCACTCCCGCCGGCCTTGCAGGCCCACTGCCGGGCCCCTGATGTCAGGGGGTGTGGCATATGCTAATGAGTTATGCTAATGAGTTCCCCTAGCTCTTTTTCTACGAAATGACCCCTTAACATAACAATTTAATATCAGATCCGTTCCCATATATAAAAATGACTTTTGAACTATAAATCCCACTGACTGGAGTCAGGTTTAAAATACCACAAGTTTGGGAGTCTGCTACTCTATACAACAAGAGGAGTCTCGGCAGCAGGGCGGAGGTCAGAGTGGAGTCAAAAGTGAAGCCATGAGTGATAGCTCGTCCTAGAGGGCAGCACGTTGTGTTCTGTCATGAAGTCAAGTACTGGGAACCAGGTACGTAAGTGCCCAACTATTAGAGTTGCCAGGTCTGAGTTGGGAAATATCTGGAGATTTGGGGGTGGAGCCTGTGGAGGGTGGGGTTTGAGAAGGGGAGGGGCCTCGGCAGGGTGAAGTACCATGGAGTCCACCCTCCAAAGCAGCCATTTTCTCCAGGGGCACTGTTCTCTATGGTTTGGAGTTCAGTTGCAATATTGGAAGATCTTCAGGCGCCACCTGGAAGCCGGCAACCCTACCAATTATGGTGATGGCAGCAGATAGAGACAGGGTTGTTGTTGTTGCTTTGTGGTCCCTCCCCAGACACAAATATTAACCAGGGGATTGACTGAAAATGCAAACCCGGGGTGGTGATTCTTATCTGGGGCCCTCCAGTGATGGTAGCCTGATCTTCCATTCAAAAAAGGAGATATTAAAACCAACAAACAAACAAAACCCCTTGACTTTAAATACTGCCAATGTTCCCTCTATGCTGTGGAGTCTTGTGAGCAAAAAGTCTACTTTGTGAGCTACTGGCACTGAAGTTGTGAGCCAGCGATTTGGCTGCTGCATAAATTAGCTTGCTCTGGAGCCATCCCTTCCTGAGCGAAGACAGAAATGTGTGAGCCGGAGGCTAAAAAACTGCGAGCTAGCTCACACTAACTCAGCTTAGAGGGAACACTGCTTCTGACCTGCTAGTTTACCATGCCCTAAACCAGGAAATGCTTTTCGGTGAAGATGTATTAAGAGACAACAAAGATGTACGCACCCGTACATATATTAAAGAGCGCTAACCACGACATGGTTTTAGTTTTAGGTGCTCTTCTTTGCAACTGCATTCGAGAATGGGAGCATGTCGGAAAGTCAACTTGACACCCCCCCCCAAAAAAACCCCAAGACATCCTGTATGATGTGCTAATTGCGATCCACCTCTTTGAAGAGTGCCAGGATGGCTAAATACATTTTCTAAAAGCATCTCTCCGCTTTAAGCAGGGCCGGTAAACTACTAGTGGGCTTCTCTCTCCCCCCCCTCCCCCTTTCTCCCCTTCTTATACAAAATAGAGTTAGTTGATCAAGTTGATCCTTTGTTTGAAATTCAATCAAGGGCATTAAAGTGTAAACCAGTTGGAAAAACAAAGAGCTTAGGGAAATAGGTTGCAAGAGCAAACAAGCCCTCGATAATCTTCTTAGAGAAATTAATGAGGGGACGCCCACCCCCAACCCTTTGCATTGAAGGGTGGAGGGAAGGGAGGATAATGATCCTCCGCTATCATATAACAAACCCAAAAGGCTTCGGAAGAAGGTGTGAATGAAGAAAGCTGGATTAGGCCAAACTCCTTTCAGCGGAAAATGAAACAAATGTGGAGATAAAGTCGCCCCATTGGCCAAGATGGCATGGGAGGGTTATATGAGAAACGGTTGCGGTTTCAGTGAATGCTGGTCTTCTTTGTTCTAAATGCTGGTTGCTGAACAATGTTACAGAGATATTTCTGAAATTGATGCTCCTGCATTTCTACTATGGACGCCAGCCTTGTTGTAGGCTATGCTACCAAAGGAAGGAAGGGATCCTAAGAGGTTTTCTTCCTGATTTCCCAAAAATTGAGTTACCGCTATCCGACAGACTGACCATGCAATCCTCAGTAGAACTAAACTCTTCCAAGCCCATTGATTAGAGCAGGCCTCTGGGTTCACGATTCTGTTTAATAAACCCACTTTTCATCTTGATACTTTCACAGTGCAATCCTAAGCAGAGAGCCAGTTTGGTGTAGTGGTTAAGAGCGGTGAACTCTCTGGAGAACCGGGTTTGATTCCCTTCTCCACATGCTGTCTACTCAAAATCCTACTATTCAATTTAGACCCACCAAGTCTCCTGGATGGTGGGGGAAAATTGCTGGAAATAGCAATGTGAAGATGTCTCCTCTGGCTCTACCCAGAAGTGATATCATTGTACAGCGTAATGCTATAGCATCCACCCCAAGCTCTATGGTTAAATCATAGATTTCTGGGGTGACTACTATAGCATCTCCCTTTGCAATGACAAGATTTCCACATTGTGCTTAAGTGATGACAAGATTTCCACATTGGGTGACATCATTGCATCAGTTCAAAGTCACAGTGTTACCAGCAAGCCCCTCCCCATGCCATTCTGTCTCCTATTGGTTGCCAATCACAGACTGGCAACCCTGATTCCATCGGGATGACATACAGGAAAGCCTTCCTAGGATTACACTTTCAGTGTATTCCTTAGTAAACCGAGGTCAGCTGAACACATTTTGAGAGCCGAAACACCCATCAGCAAAACAATATGTTGTACCTGTTGCTGAACAAATATGTTATTTTGATGACTATGATTTTCTGCTGTAGAAGAACCAGAAAGAAGATGGCTTATGATCATACTACGTCCTTCTTCCATGGTGCTTAGGTGCATACATAGTGCTTCCTCCCCCTTCATATTCTCTGAATAACCATGGAAGGTCTGCTAGTCTGAGAGAGAGTAACTGGACCCTGGTCTCCCAATGAGCTTCATGGTAGAACTGGGATGTGAAGCTAGATCTCTCCAGTAAGAGCTAGTTTTCTGTACTGGTTAAGAGTGCGGACTCTAATTTGGGAGACCCAGGTTTGATTCCCCACTCCTTCACATGCAGCTGCTGGTGTGACCTTGGGTCAGTCACAAGTTCTCTCAGAGCTGTTCTCTCAAGAGTAGTCCTTGAAAGCTCTCTCTCAGCCCCGCCTACCTCACAGGGTGTCTGTTGTGGGGAGGGGAAGGGAAAGGAGATTGTAAGCCACTCTGAGACTCCGAGTGAAGTATAAATCCAACTTCCTCCTCCTCCTCTTCTTCACCATTGTACCATAATAGGATGATGCTGTGTTAAATCCAAAGGGTAGATTTGGATGTCGGGCTGTGGCTCACTGGTAGAGCATCTGTTTTGCACGCAGTAGGCCCCAATCCTAATCCCTGGCATTTCCAGTTTAAAGGACTGGATCGTAGGGGATGTGAAAGACTTTTCCTGAGACCCTGGAGAGCTGCTGCCAGTCTGAGTAGACAAGACTGCCCTTGATGGACCAAGGGTCTGATTCAGGACAAAGCAGCCCCATGTGTTTATTTTGCAGCAGATATGGTCCTTATACAATGACTTTGGATGTAGCAGAGTCTGAACTGGACCTGTGATGAGTTCTAAGATCTTTAAGGTAATGGTGATGTGAGTCCATCGTTCGCATGGTGCACCGGGGAATCAAAAGCACAGTTGGACCGTCGTCTTCTACTATCCAAAATTCTGTTATCCCTTTTCGGTGCGCCCCGAGAACAGTTGTACAAACCCGCGTTGCCAAATTAGAAGTTCCTGCTTGCGGAATACTTCCAGGGATGTATTTATTTCGGGAGGGGGTCCTTCGAAAGCTCCTCTCCACCCGTTCTTTGTGAAACATATCTCATTTGTTTAACTGCTGAGGAAGAGACCTTCTATCGCAGGCCCTCATTAAGCCTCCCGGCATATATTGTATTTTTTTTTAATGTCCTGGTGTAACCCACATTCCACAGCAGGAAAGAGGGCAGCTCGGAAAAGAATACCCCCCCCCCAATGTACCCGTTCAGCCTCTCAATCCATGATGTATTTCATTCGCTACGGTCAAGACCATTGTGAGGACGCCTTTCGTTTTCTTATAGCTGAAAATGATTTTCTTTCTGTGAGGGCAGAGAGAGAGAGAGAGAGAGAAACACCCCACAACTCTTCCAGCCCCCTTTCGCCCACCCTCCCCTTTCAGAGTATCATTTGCAATTTAAAGCTAACCTGGGGAGTGTACTGACAATAGGCCTTCCCATAAAAGGGTTCAAGGCCTCCCTGCATTCCCAATGAGGTCGATGTTGAGCTATTTAGCCTTTTGTCATCCCATAATATCTACTTAATGCAATTCAATGGGAGTGGATTGTTAGAAGTATTAAAGATTCTATTAAGTCTTTACCAAAGCAACTCAAAGAATGGACGGGAGTATGAAATCTGAGAATGTAAGGGAAACAAGAGTATCTGGGGGGACATGCAAAGTATTTATTTATTTATTTTTTAAAAAAGAACGCAGTTCCTAACCAACGAGGCTATGTCGAAGACCTGTCGCTGGCATATCTGTCTCTAGAAACTTTTTTTCTGGACCTTGCCAAAGTTTTATCCAAAAGGAACGTACAACCAGGGATCAGAGCTAGAGTGTTAGAAGTATTAAAGATTCTATTAAGTCTTTACCAAAGCCACTCAAAGAATGGACGGGAGTATGAAATCTGAGAATGTAAGGGAAACAAGAGTATCTGGGGGGACATGCAAAGTATTTATTTATTATTTTTTTAAAAAAGAACACCGTTCTTAACCAACGAGGCTATGTCGAAGACCTGTTGCTGGCATATCCGTTTCTAGAAACTTTTTTTTGTGGACCTTGCAAAAGGTTTATCCAAAAGAAACGAAGAACCAGGGATCAGAGCTAGAATCGAATCCAGGGGCACCTTAAGAGAGTGCCCAGAGTTCCAGGGTATAAGTTTGTGAGATCCAGCGTTCCCTTGGTCAGATGCCAATCAGAGTGTAATTTTAAAACAAAAGGGTTTGATTGCATTTCTTCCCCCTTCCCCATCTCCACCCCCAATTTCCAACCGGCACGAACTTTGGCAAATCAGACCAAAATCCAACCAGTAGATTGTGTCGTGTTTCTGGACAAGGACTGAGATGGCCCCATGGAAATAGAACAAAGTTTGAGCCCAGAGTCACCTTGAAGACCAGCAAAGTTTAATTCTGGGTATAAGCTGTCATGTGCAGAATTAAACGGTGTCGGTCTTAAAGGTGCCACTGGACTCAAACTTTGTTCTGTCGCTTCGGACCGACACAGCTATCCACCTGAATCTGTCCCAATGGAAATCAGTGCCATTAATTTTGGTAGGACTTCGCTTAGAAAGGGAAGGCATCTTTGGCTGCAAAGGCCAGGTCAAATTGGATAGGCTTTGGAAGTTTGGAAGGTGATCCGGGCGGGGGGGGGGAAATGGCTCATTTGGCAGGTTCCTTGGTGACTGAATAATTCTCTTTGTGCTTTATTTTAATTAGGAGTGAATGTTGCTCACCACCAGCATTGGAAGAAGGGGGGGGGGAGACAGTGGTGTTGTGGCCAGAATTTCACACAGTTGGCATTGACTTGGCTTGAAGAGGCGAGCAGTAAGCTTCCTTTTCAACCCTAGTTAAAAAAAACACCCTCCATCTGGTCACCCCTAAAACTCCTCTTAGCTTGTTCAACTCGCTGTCGGCTGATTGGGCTTTGTGAAGCAGAAGTAACGACATCAATGGTCTAAACCCTCGCCACTTGAGAGTATTACATTTCATTTCATGCTTGACTTAATCAAAACTGGGGCAATGAAATTTACACCTTTTTGATGTTCTTTTCCCTGCTGTTTAAGGAGAGGAATCTTAACCCATTTGATCTTCACATGCACCCAATAAATGACCAAATATGCCAAGTTGCCAAAAGCAGAAGGCTGCCAGTTGCCAGTTGACGTTGGGTCACTTTGAATAGGGAGAGCTTCCCACAACGTATTCTTAAGGGGAATCACTCTTCCCCCCCCCCCGAGATATATCAGTGTGTTCTTTTTCGAGATAAGAAACTGTTGGACACCTGGGCAGCTTTTCTGTCCTCCCATCAGTATAAATTAAGCCTAACATAAAATCAAAGAACACACCTATGATACTATAAAAATGATATATTTAGTTAGATATTTATACCCCACCTTTTTGGGGTGATATCGAAGTCTTGGAAGATATATTGTAATTAGATTTTTTTTTTAAAAAAAAAAATATCTGGTATACTGTCAACTTTGAGTTTTTAATTGTAAAATTGTGTATATGATTGGTCAAATGATTGTAATAAAGAACGAATGAATGTGCCCCACTTACATCACAAGATGTCTCACAGTTCCAAGATTAAAAACATGCCAATGGATTGGTAACTGCATGAGCGTTGCATTAAATGAATCTTCAATGTTTGTCTCTCCATCGTGTTCTGAGAAGTTCCCTTTCTCTTAACTGTTAAATGTTATAGTGCGAACCTCTGTTGTGAGGAGTGTGGTTGTCCCTTAGCTTTGTGAAGTCAGCTGTTGAAGCTAAACCTGGTGAATTCTGCATTTTGGTTGCAGTGATCTTTTTGATGTTTATCATTTTTGCATTTTCTAGTTAGGTTTTTTTTTAATTAAAAAAAATTGGTGATTGGAAATGTTTTGCCCATAAGCTGCTTTTTTGTGTGTGCTGTGTTGAAGCAGGAGAAATGTGTCAATGACGTCTATATGTCAGCAAATGACTATTGGAGCAACTTATAGCATTGCGACCCTCTCAAAAGGAGAGGCCGCTCTCAAGAGGCAGCGAGACGCTTAAATGGCTTTGTTTATGTCCTCCATCAATGCAAATTCTATCTCAGCACTTCACAGTCTAGGCAAAATCCTTGGGGAAATTCTTCCGCAGAAGCTCTACTAAAATGCACATGGGCGTTTTCATCAATTTTCAGGAGACCTGCGGTGAAGACGATCCTGGTGGATAGGTTTGCCAAATCTGGGCTGGGAACTACCTGGAGATTTGTGGGTGGAGCCGAGGGAAGGCGGGATTTGGGAAGGGTGCGGACATCAGCATGGTATAGTGCCACAGACTCCACCCATTAAAGCAGCCATTTTGTCCAGGGGAACTGATCTCTGCAGTCTGGAGATCAGTTCTATTTCCACGAGATCTCCAGGCCCTGCCTGGAGCTTGGCAACTCTGTGTCATGCCCCTTGTGTGGTTTACAATGCATGTGTGTTATATGTTTTGGTGCTTATAAATCATCTCCTGTACATTGGCCTCGAGCTTCTTGGAGAAAAGGACCGGGTACCAAATGTGTCAGTCTGAGCAGTAATAATTTGAAAATCTGTACCCAGCTTAGGAGCTGTGGTGGCTCAAGTGGGTAAGACGCTGAACTGCAGGCTGTGGAAGGTCAGTAGTTCAGCAGTTCGAGACCCGGGTGCCGCAAGACGGAGTGAGCTCCCGTCTCTAGTTCCAGCTCCTGCCAACCGAGCAGTTCGAAAGCAAGAAATTGCAAGTAGATAAATAGGGACCACTTCGGTGGGAAGGGAACAGCGTTCCGTGCACCTTGGTGTTTAGTCATGCCGGCCACATGACCACGGAAACGTCTTCGGACAGCGCTGGCTCTTCGGCTTGGAAACGGAGATGAGCACCGCAACCCTAGAGTCAGATTCGACTGGCTGTCGAGCAAGGGAACTTTTACCTTTACCTTTTTACCCAGCTTAAAGGAAGGGTACGGATCGTGCATAGGCACTGGTGCAACTGAACCCTTTAGCATGAGAAACCCATGGAGGAGATGAGTATCAGCAACCCTCGTCCACACCTCCTCACACTAATTTGCACTCCGTGATTATCAGCACATGCTGGGTCCCCAGTGAAATTAAAGTTATGGTTGGAGCACACCCCTTTTCAGTTGGCCATCATGTGAAGCAGATGGAGATGTTAGGTCAAGAAGATGTTTTGGTAAACCAGAGCTGCGGCACGAACAACTCCAAGAAAGGAGGGCCTTTGCAGGGACAGGGGATGTATCCCACAATCCCCAGGGAGTGGCAAAGTTGTGGCGTAAAGGAGGTACACTGCAATTGCAGTGCAATTCTGGAAGCAGGGAGCTCACCTTTAAAATGGGGGGGACACCTGCCAACTTTACATCCATTGATGCCGACCGAAAACAAAGTTCTGTTAAGGAGGTGGCTGGGAACTTAGAACTCCCAACTTTCTAGCGGCCGCTCTCCTCTCCCCAACGAACGTTCTGTCTTTTTTTCTTTCTTTCTTTTCCCTTCCGAGGGTCCTCATTTATAACTTCATGAACGCGCCTGGCAACAGACCATCAAATGTGTCTACGTTTTCAGGGGCAATGTTCTCGCTGTTAAATATAAATTAACATTAATACAGAGGCCGCCTCTCCCTTTCCCCACCCCGCTCTGCCCCCCCCATCACCGCCGCCCATGACAAGGCAGAGAAAAGCAAAGGGTTTGGGGGGGTTTTTTGGACACCCTTTCAGAGAGGCAGCCAAGGGAGGGCCCCCGCGAAAAGAAAGCCGGAGCCCGTAAAGAAACTTGTCTAGAATGGTGACCCTCCGACAGCCCTTGTGTGACAAGATACATAGTTTCCATTGTGCTGCGGGCAGATTATTGGTTACTATAGTTTCACTAATGTTCAAATGGAGTTAAGGCCTAAGCTGAACAGAATAGGTTAAAAGGTGCCGGTGGTTAGGCCTGCTAAACCACATGTTGAGAGTCAGGGACTGAGCAAGACAAAGCTCACATCTCTCTGGTCTTTGATGTCTTCTCTGAGGGATGCAAAGGAAGGGGGGAAAGCTGGGGAGGGGTGGGGAGGGGAAGGGAAGGGGGGGGAAGGCTCCATATAGCCCTATCCCTGCATCCAGACATTTGACTGATTCTGGGACAATACATTTCGGACGGGAGCAGAAACGGCAAGACGATCGCCAATGCACCCGCGTCCTCGCTCTAAAAGGACTGTTTTGTGTGGGGCTCAAAGAAAAAGAAACTCTTTTTTTTTTAAAGTTTTATAACATGGCATTTTATTGCTTGATAATTGCCAAGTATCCCATTTCTCTGCTTTATCTCTTTGGGCACCCCCTGCAAGAAACACAAGGGAGAAACCTCCGTTTAATGTGCGGAGTCGTCTCTCTCTCTGTTATCTCCTCTCCCCAATTGTTTTTGGCTTTGCTGTCTGCTTATAAAAATATCGATGCTGCCGAAAACAGCCATGTTTTCCTGTGGCCCGCTATAGTTCCTGCTATGGAGCCTCCATAAAGCTACTGTGCTTCTTGTGTGAATGACTTCTTGTGCGTAATCTCGCTGCATCTCACTCGGCCAATCTGTGGACTTTCAAAACAATTTGTAGTCACTGTAAAAAAAACTAACACTCAAAAGGCTTGCAAGCAAGTCGATGCTGTTGGCATTTCTAGCCAAAGGGATTAAAATCGACTTTTGTCGATGCTCACGGAGAACATTTTGGCTGCATCCAGTGTTCCCTCTAAGCTGAGTTGGTGCGAGCTAGCTCACAGTTTTTTAGCCTCCGGCTCACACATTTTTGCCTTAGCTCAGGAAGGGTGGCTCCAAAGCAAACCATGCAGTAGCCAAATCGCTCACTCACAATTTGAATACCAGTAGCTCACAAAGTAGGATTTTTGCTCACAAGACTCCACAACTTAGAGGGAGCGTTGGCTACATCTGCAGAAAAAGTAAAAACACTCAATTGGGAGAGTTTCAGAGTTGGATTTGGGCATCAGAATTCATGAAACCAGCAAATGAGATCCACTGCAAATTATGAATCCCCCCCTCCTCTTTATTTATCCTTTGTTTTGCTTGCCTTTCCCCCCCCCCCACTTTCTGCTTGTTCGCACCTGGCGTCTTTTGAAAAGAGACACATTTCTGAATGCAACCGGTCTTTAGAGCCCTGTTATTGTGATTCCGATGTGTGCCTTTCTCAAAAAAATATATATATCTAATTGTAACAACTGTACTCCTAGAGTGAACATATTACTTGAATTCAAATGTTAAGAATGGCAATAGGATAACTGTCCTTGAATTCGAGTCCTTTGTGGGACTTCAATAGGCTTACAATGTGTTGTATTAGCAGGCATATTAATGGCCAGATCGGACACCCGGGCCCATTCTTTGGATCCAAATCTTCTTATGCAAATACCTCATGAATCCAGTTCAAAGAGGTAGCTTTAAAATTAGTTTTCTCCTGCTTGCATTCAGATGGATCCTTTCACCCCCAGCGATTGGCGGCCGGGGGGGGGGTGCGAGTTAGATGGAAAGTGACATGAGAAAAGTTTGGACACTTGTTTTTATAACTGAACATGATCTTGTTATCATAATCTGAGACTAGTCACCGGCATCGCCTGGTTGTTGAATTTAAGCCTTTAAACAGAGGGAGATAATCTTGGCTTTTGTGCTTGAATGTACTGAATCCTACGCTCTGTGAAAAACTATCAGTGAGAATGGCGGCCCAGAGGTTTCTCAAACAAAACTTTTTCATGCTTAAAACAAAATGAGGGGGCCAGAGAGAGAGAGAGAGGGAAGCTTTGTATCCTATAAGAATTACCCAGCAATCACGCTGGAAGATCAGCAAAGTCCCATGGAGTATAAACTAATACGAGGAGGAATGGGGGAAGAGGGGGGAAAATTGCCTTCTTTCATAAGAAACGATCCCATCGGCAGTGTTCCCTTACTTTGTTAAAACTCTATGGTAATGAGACAGCAATGAAAAAAAATGCTAACTACTTATTGTGTTTCCGTTTTGGTTGGCCAGGATGTTTTGCTTGAAATTTTGTCTTGGAGCTGCTGCTTTTAATGGTTTAATTATCAGGAGGAGGATCCATTTGAGACTTACATAGTTGTGTCTCTTCTTTGCCTGCTGTGCAGGGTTTGGTGTTTTTTTCCTGGGCCCCCCGAAAGTTTCTTGATTTTGACCCCCTGTGGCCTTTTGTGCATTCATTCCATGAGTACATGGCATTTCTAATCTGTAATTTGGTGTGTGTGTGCAAAATAGGGGGCAGTTTGTTTGACTTATGGCTGGTTAAAAAAGAAGGGGAAAACTTTTTAAAGGAACAAGCAATGTTCACAGACACAGAAGACAAATTTCTGCAGACTAGATATACCAGAAAACATATGACCAAAGAGCATTATTCTAAATGCTGTTATGTCCATGTATTATTTCAGTCTTGTGAGAGAAACAGTGGGAGAGTGAGGAAAAAATATTACCCTTTCTCTCTCATTCCCCCCCCCCATACAAAAGTATGGTACAATCCAGCCAAGTATGAGAAACTGAACTCAGAGAATCAATTTTATCAACAAGAGAGACAATTCAATCAAGGGGAGTTTTAAAAGAGTATCTGGTGTGCCTGTCTTATTTTACTGACCCATCAACTCCCCCCCCCAAATAGATCAAACTCCACATATCAAATTGTGAACCTGGCCCAAGAGTGTGGATCAAAAGAATTTGCACAATGGAGCCAGGGCCAAACTGGGGGCGGGCGGGCGTGGGGATGTTTCTATGAACCTAGATACATTTACAGAACTAAAGAAAATGACATCTGTACCTATCGCAGGGCTCTTTTTGTAGAAAAAGCCCAGCAGGAACTCATTAGCATAACAGGCCACACCCAATAGCAGGAACTCATTAGCATATTGGGCCACACCCCTGACTGCACAGCTCATTAGTATACTAGGCCGCACCCCCATGTTACCAGAAGTGTCGACATCCAGCCACACCCACCTTTTGCTTCTTATTCTGTTTACCTTGTTTGTTGTCAAAACCCTGGGGGGGGTTTTGGTAGCAGGAACTCCTTTGCATGTTAGGCCACACACCCCTAATGTAGCCAATCCTAAGAGGTTTCTCCTGTGGGGTGTGGCCTATTATGCTAATGAGTTCCTGCTGGGCGTGGCCAACTTGAGAGCCAGCCGGAACTCCGTTCCTGTGCGTTCCTGCCCAAAAATAGCCCTGAACCTATGTACACACAGCAGCTTCAAAAAAAAAATAATGCTGACCAGGATTTTGCAAGATCACAGATGGCGCTGAGGGACTGCATCACAACACCATACATGCAGGCACTTCAAAAATAAGGAATGGCTGCTGCTATGGAGACCAGTTCCCCTGGACAAAATGGCTGCTTTAATGGGTGGAGTTAGGACAAGTATGATTGATGAGGACTAGGGTGGAGCACCTAGTGGTTTTTCTAATAACTCAAATGCGAGGGCCAAATAATGTCAATTAAAAACATATAACGTATTCCCAGGGGTCCTTTCATACCCCCCACACACCCCAGTGACACCTGTTCCATGCCCAGTATATGATTAAAAAAACCCCTCCATGTTCACTGGGGGCCAAACTGGCCTGGAGAAAAATTGCTTCCTGGCCCCAGAGTGGTGATCAGCATTTCCCTGGGCGTGTAAGAAAGGGCCACAAGAACTAAGCACTGATGCAACCCTTCCTGCTCTACCTCTCGTGATTTGCCTAAGTTCACACAATCAGCATTATGATCCTTTTAAAGTTGAAAGCATGATATAAATGCAAAGGACTATTTGTAAGATTATCTGTAAGACACAAGACCAGGACGCATCTCACTTCTGGCAATCACTTGGAGAGACCCTATCACTCAGCTTCCATTGCCTCACACACACTCCACACTGGAATAAGAACATAATATCAGGCCATACCACATTGCAATAAAGCCCCTACACCTGTATACAGAAATACTGAGCTTCCCTACCATTTGCCACAACTAGCCCACCACACAACCAGGATCAAGACTCCTAAGTGGACCAACAGACAGGCATACACTCGTTTGAGAAACTGAGTATTACATTACAACACCTCTGGAACATTACAGATCAGTAGAGGCAGCACTGCACAGTGATCAGAGTTGCAGATTGATCTGGGGAGACCCAGGAGGAGAGGGGGTTTGAGGGAGAGGCTCCAAAATCGCAGGGTAGCTGCTGGAGCCTCTCCCCAAGATACCCGCCATGTTTCAGGAACATTGAACCAGGGGGTCCAATTCTACGGGCCCCCAAACAGGTTGCCCCCATCCCCTCCATTGTTCGCTATGGTGGGAAAAAAGAAAAAGAAATTGGATTTATACCCCGCCCTTCACTCAGAGTCTCAGAGAGGCTTACAAACTCCTTCCCCTTCTTCCCCTCTCTACAACAGACACCCTGTGAGGTAGGTGAAGCTGAGAGAGCTCTTTCCAAAACTGCTCATGAGAGAACAGCTCTGACAGAACCATGGCTTGCCCAAGGTCATCCAGCAGCTGCAAGTGGAGGAGTGGGGAATCAAACCCATTTTTTGCAAATTAGAGTCTGCGCACTTAACCACTACACCAAACTGGCTCTCTAGGAGACCTATGTATTATATCTATGTATCTTTGATACCTGTGTATGATTTTATCCTGTTTCGATGCCATTATTGGGCCTACACCTGTTTTTATCTAATTTCTAATAAATATATGTATTTTCATATATTCGATCATATTTATATCTTTTTAATTGACATGGGGTTGCCAACCCCCAGCTGATTATGTCGGAGAAGGAGACTTCATTATCACTTCACAGTTGTTTCCCTAATGAACTACAACCCCCAGGTGAGAGCAGGGGGGTCTCCTGATTTGGTGGGTCCCAATACACCACTGGTCACCTGCAGGTAACCATAGAGTTTTGTACAAAATACTAGAACATCACCATGAGGCATCCCCAGCATGATGATGGCACTTCTGCATGACATCATCAGATTGAGGACATCACACGTGGTGACATTACACACACACACACACACACACACACACACTCCTGGAGAGCTCCCCCCCCCCCGCCAGGGAGAGAAGAAAACCTGGGAACCCTCAATTGACATTATTTGTCCCTCATATTTGCGGTAATTAACCTTTTGGTTTCTTAACTCAAATTGTTAGGGATAAATTTTTCTTCCTCTCTTTTGGTTTCCTGTTTTGTAATAACTCCACAGCTCCCATTACCAAATGAGAAATAAGCTACCCTGTTTCCCCGAAAATAAGACCTACCCCCAAAATAAGCCCTAGCAGGATTTCTATGCATTTGTGCTATAAGCCCTAGTGTGTCTTCTTGAGAAAAAATAAATATAAGACAGTGTCTTATTTTCGGGGAAACACGGTATTAGAACATAGGCAAGGCCTGGTCTGGGCAAAGATAGGCCACACCTAGCAACCAAGGACCGATTTCACACAAGAGCTACGCTGCGGTTGCGCCTCCCTTTGCCCTGCTTCTATTGGTCAATTTCCCACTCGAAGCTGCGCGGCCACATTTTGACCCACGGCTTCAACCGATTTTCCCTGCGGTTTTGTGATCCTGTTTTTTGAGGATCAGAAAACCGCAGGGAAAATCAGGCAAAGCCGCGGGTCAAAATGCGGCTGCACGGCTTCAAGTGGGAAATTGACCAATAGAAGCGGGGCAAAGGGAGGTGCCACTGCGGCACAGCTCTTGTGTGAAATTGGTCCTAGTGAAAAGTGAAACTAAAACAAAGGTCTTTTCCTTATGGGATCGTATTAAAATAACTATACAGTACCATAAGGGATTGTATTGAGCTGCGGTGGCTCAAGTGGTTAAGACGCTGAGCTGCAGGCTGTGGAAGGTCAGTAGTTCAGCAGTTCGAGACCCGGGTGCCGCAAGACGGGGTGAGCTCCCGTCTCTAGTTCCAGCTCCTGCCAACCTAGCAGTTCGAAAGCAAGAAATTGCAAGTAGATAAATAGGTAACACTTCGGTGGGAAGGTAACAGCGTTCCGTGCACCTTGGTGTTTAGTCATGCCGGCCACATGACCACGGAAACGTCTTTGGACAGCGCTGGCTCTTCGGCTTTGAAACGGAGATGAGCACCGCAACCCTAGAGTCGGATTCGACTGGCTTTCGAGCAAGGGAACCTTTACCTTTACTTACCATAAGGGAATGTGGCCAAATTCACAACACGCCATGATGCAAATTTTACTCTAAAAATGTGGGAGAGATCTAAGATCAGGATTGAAAACCACGATCAGGATCAGAAACCACCATGGTTGTTCCCGTTTTCAAAAATGTTGGTTCAGTTCAGATGTGGCACAAAATCATGGTTTATATTTAGTTTGTGGAACCGGGTTTCAGGTCAAGGATAATTACTCAAATACCGGTGTCATGACCTTCTCAAAGGAGAGCATTTCAGCAGAACAGTAGTTCAGCAGTTTGAGACCCGGGTGCCGCAAGACAGGGTGAGCTCCCGTCTCTAGTTCCAGCTCCTGCCAACCTAGCAGTTCGAAAGCAAGACATTGCAAGTAGATAAATAGGTACCACTTCGGTGGGAAGGGAACAGCGTTCCGTGCGCCTTTGGTGTTTAGTCATGCCGGCCACATGACCACGGAAACGTCTTCGGACAGCGCTGGCTCTTCGGCTTTGAAACGGAGATGAGCACCGCAACCCTAGAGTCAAACTCGACTGGCTTTCGAGCAAGGGAACCTTTACCTTTACCTTTACATGTTCATACATCACACAAAACCACAGTGAAGACTACCTGGGTTTAATATAACATGTTTTTAAAAACCCAAAATGTGGTGGCAGCAAAGACTGGAGAGTGCATGATCACATGTTAACTATAGGTGCTGTCTGCTCCCCCCCCTTTCTTATTCGGAGTTTCCCCCCCCCCCATATACACACTTTCTTTCATTGTAGGACACTTAAAATCATTAGGAGAAAAAAAATAATCAAACCGTTATCGAGAAAATCAGAGTGGCATCAGCTTACCATTTTTTAATTCTGCAGATATGGCAAATGGAATTTGAAGATACCGTAGACCACTAGGTTGCTTTTCAGGCCAAGCTGGAAACTTAATTAAAATATCCTTAATCCCAGGAATGATGTCATTTTGGGTCTGAATAGAAGTAATATTGTTGCATGCTGTTCTGAATAAGGAAATCAGTATTTTTAAGAAAGAAACGTGCCAGCATGCGACCAATGGCTTTCGCCTCTGTTGCACCGAAGAACAATGGAAAAGAAACCCACGTTTTCTGGGTGATCACAAAGACACAGAGCTTTAATTATGTTAATTTGTCACTAAGCGTGTTGCAACTGATCGATTGACCTCTCCCCCCATCTCTCACTGTCCTCCCTTTCTCATTCTAACTACCTTTGGATCTTATCCCTGCTCAGTGGGAAGCATATTGACTTCCACAGCTAAAAACGGAATCCTCCATGTTCAGAAGCAATATATCTGAGTTTAGCACACTGTGGGGAAAAATAATGTGGAAGAATAAAGAGGGAAGTAGGTCCTGACCTGGATAGTCCTCAGATCTTGGAGGTCAGTAGGGCCAACCCTGGCAAGTAAATGGAAGGGAGACCTCCAAGGAATACCAGGGTTGGGATCCACCTCGCTGAAAAACGTCCAAGCCCCCAGTACATAAGAACATAAGAACATAAGAGATGCCAATGTTGGATCAGGCCAAAGGCCCATCCAGTCCAACACTCTGTACCACACAGTGGCCAGAAATACCAGTGCCATCAGGAGGTCCACCAGTGGGGACAGGACATTAGAAGCCCTCCCACTGTTGACCCCCCCAAGCACCAAGAAGACAGAGCATCACTTGCCCCAGAGCCCCTATCTATACCTTGGGACTAATAGCCACTGATGGACCTCTGCTCCATATGCTTATCTAATTCCCTTTTGAAGCCGTCCATGCTTGTAGCCGCCACCACTTCCTGTGGCAGTGAATTCCATGTGTTAATCACTCTTTGGGTGAAGAAGTACTTCCTTTTATCCGTTCTAACCCGACCGCTCAGCAATTTCATGGAGTGCCCACGAGTTCTTGTATTGTGAGAAAGGGAGAAAAGTACCTCTTTCTCTACCTGCTCTATCCCATGCATAATCTTATAAACCTCAATCACGTCACCCCTCAGTCGTCTTTTCTCCAAGCTAAAGAGCCCCAAGCGCCTTAACCTTTCCTCACAGGGAAAGTGTTCCAACCCTTTTATCATTCGAGTTGCCCCTTTCTGCACTTTTCCTAAAGCTATAATATCCTTTTTAAGGTGTGGTGACCAGAACTGCACACAGTACTCCAAATGAGGTCGCACCATTGATTTATATAGATTGGCTGATCTGTTTTCAATACCCTTCCTAATAATCCCCAGCATAGCATTGGTCGCCAGAAGTGGCCATGACTTTCAGGCATGCAAGCACACACGCGCATGCACACGCACAAATACTCCCCCACCAAATTTTTTAAAAAAGATGAAAGCAAGAGGTAAACATCCCCTTTTTGTCCTTATACCCTTCTTCTTGGAAAAGCAATCCTGACAGCTAAACTGGTGACAGAAAACAGATGTCATCTAAAATAAACACAGGGGGGAAATGTGTAATGTGCAATTAAACCCTCAGATATTTTCAACACTGAACAAAAACAATGTGAGGCCAGGCAAACACACACACACACAAGCGAACACATGAAACGGCTTATTATTATTATTGATGATGATGATGATGATGATGATGATGATGATGATTTCAATTTATTGATCGCTCTTTCCCACATACCTGCAGGCTCAGAGCGATTTACAGTTACTCTTGAGACAGTTGGACTAACAATATTTGTGGGGATGGGGAAGACAAACATACAGCATTAATTACACACACATTGCAGCTAGCCGGGCTTCATCTGCGGGCTGGGTCAGTCGTGTTCCTACGGCATCTTGTCGGCTGGCTGATGACGTTTGGCTTCTTGATGTTGTGCAGCTACTTAATCAGACCCTCGGTCCATCAAGGCCAGTATTGTCTACTCAGACTGGCAGCTGCTCTCCAGGGTCTCTGGCAGAGGTCTTTCACATCCCCTACTACCTGATCCCTTTTCACTGGGGATGCCAGGGATTGAACCTGGGACCTTCTGCATGCCAAGAGATGCTGTATCACTGAACCACAGCCCCCTCTCGACTGCAGGATTTAGGATGGCCCCCCACCTGCCTGTCAGCCGCCTTGACCAGCTGGGCTCAACATCATACACCTTGAACATCTGGAATGGATGCTCACAGGCTCTGAAATGAGATTTATTCTGGACAGAAGCCCTGACAACTTAATTTTCAGGGAAAGCTTTGGGATGGTGAGGGATGCAGCAAGTCAGTCAACAAACGTTTCTGCTGAAGTGGACAGAAAAGACTGGAATTACTGACCTTCGGATATTTTAACAGACAGTATTCCAGGTCTGTTTTAATGCTCTTCCCCCCCTAATGAAATGGATTCTGCTTTGCAGTTTCAGCCATAGCTATTGCCAAGGCTAGGGAAGGCCTGCAAACGTCCAACGCTGAGCTGGCAAAGTCCTTCCACTATTTTTTTTTAATTAAAAAAAACTTTCTTTCTTGGCTTCCAATATCTCTTCCCCTAAGTTGTTTCTCCTTGGATTTCAGTAGAGGTGGACGCCATGACCCTCGAAATGCTGAGATGCAAGCTAACCTTTTGGATTGGATTCCAATCAGCTGCTTTCCCGTTGCTCCCTGAGCTAACACTTGAACAAGCTTCTGTTCCTTCCCACAATTAGGGGAAAAAACACTTTTAGACATTTAGCTGCTATTTTGACACATTTATTGCTTTACAGCTGTTGACCTTACAACCTCAACTTGTTATTTAGTTTTTCACTTTCAGGGCTCTTTTTGTAGAAAAAGCCCAGCAGGAACTCATTAGCATAATAGGCCAGACCCAACACCAGAAATCCATTAGCATATCAGCCCACACCCTTGCCAGCAGAGCTCATTCGCACATTAGGACGCACCCCCAGGTTGCCAGAAGTGTGGTTATCCAGCCACACCTACCTTTTGCTTCTTATTCTGTTTACCTTGTTTGTTGTCAAAAACCCAGGGCTTTTTTTTTGGAGCAGGAACTCTTTTGTATGTTAGGCCACACACCCCTAATGTAGCCAATCCTAATGAGTTTCTGCTGTTGGGTGTGGCCTATTATGCTAATGAGTTCCTGCCGGGCGTGGCCAACTTGGGAGCCAGCCGGAACTCCGTTCCTCTGCGTTTCTGCCCCAAAATAGCCCTGCCTAACTTAAACATCATCTCGTTAATCTGCTGTTAGATCCCTGTCTAGTTTAGAACCTCATCTACCATTCCGATGTATTTGAAAAACTGTGCCTTGCACACGAAAGCTCATACCTTGAATAAACCTTTGTTGGCCTTCAAGGGGCCGCTGGACTTTAAATTTGTTCTGCTGCTTCAGACCAACACGGCTGACTATCTGAATCGAACTTGAATAAACTTGGAGTTCATAGAAGAAATAACGTTCCATAATGGGTTAAATAGCCCTGACCGAGATGGCCCAGGCTAGCCCAAACATCAGATTGTGGAAGCTAAGCAGGTTCATCCCCGGTGAGTTCCTGGGTGGGTGACTACCAAGGAAGTCCAGGGTCGCTGTGCAGAGGCAAACCATGTCAAACCGCCTCTGTTCATCTCTTGCCTCGAAAACGTACAGGGTAAACATAAGTCAATTGTGACTTGATGGCATTTCTCACCACCAGGGGTCATTTCCTGCGGAGCTCTGGCAGTAAGGAGCCCAGGGGGTGGGCACATGCAACAAGCTCCACCCCATGCTCCCAGCAGCCCTCAGTCAGAGCAAGAAGCAGCCAAGTAAGTTGCAGAGTTCCCCCCCAGCAATCCAAAACAGTCCAGTGGCACCTTTAATGCTAAGGTTTATTCAGGTACAAGCTCTCCCTCCTCTGTGAGGGCAGATCTGCGCACTCCCCCCACCCAATAGCTAACAATCCAAAACAGTCCAGTGGAGCTTGAGCAGTGGGTGTTGCCTTCTGACATGCTTCCCGTGATGTCAGGGGGTGTGGCATATGCAGATAAGCTATGCTAATGTTATGCTAATGAGCTCCTGCACCTCTTTTTCTATGAAATGACCGCTGCTCACCACCGCCAGCATTCCTAAAACCATAGTGCTAAGGATTATGTGTATCATACAGAAGATCGGCGAAAGTTCTTGTTTCAGAACAAGAGATCTAAAATAATCTGTGCTTGAATTTGAGCAATCAAACGATAGGGATGAGCCACAGGGATTATTATATTTCTGCAGTCCACTCTGCCAGGGCTGCCGAGAGACGGAGGCGGGTTTTAGAAAATTCCTTGGGACCAGGTTGTCGAAGAATGGTCTCGGTCACACTGGCCAGAGAACGCGGGGGAGGGGAGGCATGGCTTTTCGCTCCGCCGCACTTGTGACCCGGCCGAATGCGATCAGACGTGACGGCAGGGAATCGGGGATAGCATTTTGTCGGCGCACGTTTCCGGCACACTTCATGCAGCGCTGGAGCAATCAGACGGAGGACATCCGTCTGTGGCCCGTCGCAAGCAGATAATACTGGTGTTTCTGAAGTAGCTTTGAACTACGGATCTTCGATGGGATGCGATGGCTTGCCAAAGGGTGCGCGACGCTTGCCAGGTGTGCTGGTGTGATCACGCCCGTTAAATCCGCCCAGCATCCGTGAGTATCTCACAGCAACTTCTGTGTATGATCGGAGCCAATGACTAGCGGAGGGCCCTGTAGAATAACCAAGTTTTCTGTGACTCCCCAAAAGCCAAGAAGGAAGGGATCTGGCATGCATCTCCACCCAGGCTATTGCATAATGGAAACAGCCACTGAGACAACCTGCTTTAGTTGAAGTAAGCATATACCAGAAGAGGCAATCTTTGTGACACATGGGCCTCAGATCATAAGGGGACGAAGGACATGAACCATCATCTTGAACTGATTTCGGAAGACAATCACTAGCCAGTGGTGTTTGGTTCAATACCAGTGTTACGTGATTCTGTCGACCCACTCCAGCTGACAAACCGAATCTGCTGAGTCGTCTTCAAGGGGAGCTCAACATAAAGCACATAGTAGTAATCCAGCCTCAAGGTGGCAATAGCATGGATCAGCATTGGATGCACTGATGTTTCTATTACTGCATCCCATGGAAGTTTTTTTCTGGAAATCTGTGTGATTGTTTTGTTTGGTGTCGTGGTTAAGAGTGGTGAAGAGTGGTGAACTCTAATCTGGAGAACCAGGTTGGATTCCCCACTCCTCCTCATGCAGCCAACTGGATGACCTTGGGTCAGTCACAGTTCATTCAGACCTGTTCTCTCAAGAGCAGTTCTCTCAGAGCTCTCTCAGCCCCACCTACCTCAGGGGGTGTCTGTTGTGGGAAGAGGAAGGCAAGGCAATTGTAAGCCACTCTGAGAGAAGGGTGGAGTATAAATCCAACTCTTCCTCCTCCTCCTCCTTCATTACACCATCTATTGATTCCAATTGGTTATCAGTCTTGATCCAGCTAAAACTAATAACAGCTCCATCGCATTCAAATCAATGGGCTTCACTGGGCAAGGGCTATAGTTCAATGGTAGAGTATCTGTTAAGTCGCTCGCTTAACAAAGAAGTCGGAGAGTGATTCAGCAAGAACACAACTTTATTCTTCAACTCGAACACAACTCCAACACGGATCAACATCTGATAGCCAGAACAGAACAGTTCAGCTTTACATTGCAGTTGTCCTGCTTTTTAAACTCTCCCAGCTAATGTAGCCACACCCACTGTACAAATACCAACCAATACGGTTGTTAATATAAGGACCAATCACGGACGTTCCTGCTCAGGGAGCTTGCTGTAAAGTGATTGGCTAGGTGCTTCCTGGGCTAGCAATGCGATTGGATGGATTTGGGTCCTAGCCCAGGACGAAGCTCAACATGGCAAGTCAATTAGCTGTTTCACATACATCATGCATTCAATGGCAGCTATTGAATATATTACAGTATCTGTGTGGCATGTAGAATGTCCCAGGATCAGTCTCTGGCATGTATCTTACAGAAAATGGAAGCAGGTAGTAGGTGAGACCCGGGAGAGCCACTGCCAGTGTGAGTAGGCAATACTGACATAAGAACATAAGAGAAGCCAATGTTGGATCAGGCCAGTGGCCCATCCAGTCCAACACTCTGTCACACAGTGGCCAAAAATACCAGGGGCCATCAGGAGGTCCACCAGTGCGGCCAGGACACTAGAAGCCCCCCAAAGCACCAAGAATGCAGTGCATCACTTGTCCCAGACAGAGTTCCTGTCTATACCTTGCGGCTAATAGCCGCGGATGGACCTATGCTCCATATGTTTATCCAGTTTCCTCTTGAAGCTATCCAGGCTTGTAGCTGCCACCACGTCCTGTGGCAGTGAATCCCATGTGTTAATCACTCTTTGGGTGAAGAAGTCCTTCCTTTTATCTGTTTCTAACCTGACTGCTCAGCAATTTCACAGAGTGCCCAAGAGTTCTTGTATTGTGGGAAAGGGAGAAATGTACTGACTTCGATGGACTGATAGTCTGATTCAGTATAAGACAGCTTCATGTGTTCATTTAGGCTCCGTTAGTTTTATTGGATCGATTGCAATTTTTCTGCATTCAGATGATAAAGTCAATCAGCATTTTGTCTTTGCAGACACATCATAAGAAGTTTATTCCCATAAAATACCCTCCCCTCAAAAAAAATTCCAGAGACCTTGGATTTTCATTATTATTATTTTTAAAAATAGAGGGGAAAGATTTAATGTTAAGGTAATAAAGCTATCTGTGTGTTTGCCCACTGAGGGCTTTAGGTATGGGCCATTCCCTCGGGAACGCTGCCCCCATCTAACTCTTTTTTTTCCTTCCCTTTTCACATTAAAAACCCAATAAATGAAAATTATCCGGATACTCAAGTCAAAAGGAAAACCTGACTCGGTGCCTGCTTTGACCATTAATGAGCTTTTCTTCCACCCTCTTATTATCTTGATTGCCTTGTTGAATGAAGCACATGATACTGAGGCCTACATGGAACTTTAGATCGCTTTTCATTCAGTCTCACTCTCAGTAGGGTAAGTGGCGGTTCAGGTTTGGCATCTGTTCAAATGGCAGCTTCTTTAATGGATGTGGCGAGCAATCCAGGAGCTCATTCTTTCCATTTAAGAACTGATTGGCGCATGCACACACACAGACACACAGAGAGAGAGAGATCTCCTATAATAATAATAATCTTTCCATTTATTGATAGCTCAATCCATGCAGAGCTGCCGGCTCTGAGCGATTTAGTTACTCCTGAATTTCACATGGAACTAACAATACTGGGGGTAAGAGAGGACAACATATATCATTAAATCACACACATTTCGTAGTCGACGGAGTTTGGTCGGCTGTAAGGTCCAGACGTGTTCCGGCAGCATTCCTTTTTTTTTCGGCGTCGCTTGATGTCGTCAGCATTGTCTCAGTGCTGGGACACCCTACCAGCTGGGACACCCTACCAACGGTGGCCCTAACCCGGATGACTGAAGCTAGTCTGATCTCATCAGATCTCAGAAGCTAAGAAGACTCGACCCTGGTCAGTACTTGGATGGGAGTCCACCGAGGAAGTCGAGGGTTGCTAGGCAGAGGCAGACCATGGCAATCCACCTCTGAACGTCTCTTGCCTTAAAACCTTACGGGGTCACCATAAATCAGCCATGACTTCCTATCACTGCCATCAATGGCGATCTTGTGGCTTCTAGTGTTCTCCGTAAGCCAAACCAGGCAAATCATTCAGAGTTCCAAGTCTGGAGCATTCCATTTTTTAAAGCCAGTTTGGTGTAGTGGTTGAGTGCGCGGACTCTAATCTGGGAGAAGCGGGTTTGAGTCCCCACGCCTCCACTTGCACCTGTGGGATGACCTTGGGCAAGCCATAGTTCTGTCAGAGCTGTTTTCTCAAGAACAGTTTTCTCAGAGCTCTCTCAGTCCCACCTACCTCTCAGGGTGTTTGTTGTGGGGAGGGGAAGGGAAAGGAGATTGTAAGTTGCTCTGAGACTCCGAGTGAAGGGTGGGGTATAAATCCAATCTCTACTTCTTCTTCTTCTTCTAAAAAGCCCTTAATTATCAGGTATGTAGGTTCTTCGTTCAGATCTGGATCTTGTTGCAAGCTGAGAGGGGAAGCTAAGCCTTCCCCCTGTGCTATTTTCTTGGTCTAAAATGGCTCCCAGAGAGCTGTCATTTGCCCTATTAGGGAAATATATCCGCACAGACACTGTGACCTGAATGGCCCAGGCTAGGCCAGGATCATCAGATCTCAGAAGCAGGGTCAGCCTTGGTTAGTACTTGGATGGGAGACCACCATGGAAATCCAGGATCACCACACAGATGCAAGCAATGGCCAACCACCCAGGTTCACCTCTTGCCTTGACCTGGACAGCCCAGGCTAACCCAGTTTCATCAGATCTCAGAAGCCAAGCCCTGGTTAATACTTGGATGGGAGACCACCAAGGAAATCCAGAGGTTATAGGCAGAGGTGGGCCATGTCAAACCACCTCTGTTCATCTCTTGCCTTAAAAACCCCATGAGGCATTAAAAAAATCTGTCATAACCCCATGAATAGATGCATATATCACTTAAATCGA
This sequence comes from Gekko japonicus, assembly GCF_001447785.1. Classification (NCBI taxonomy): domain Eukaryota; kingdom Metazoa; phylum Chordata; class Lepidosauria; order Squamata; family Gekkonidae; genus Gekko; species Gekko japonicus. The sequence continues at coordinate 196,163 of NW_015170922.1, read as the reverse complement.
TAGACATTTGGATGTTAGTCAAGCCACAGAGGAGATTTGTCCCAACCTTGATGGCTCTGGCCCAATCCCTTAACTAGCCCAATCCCTTAGCACCTTGGAACTAAACTAAACTTGGTCATCATCCCTGGTTAGTACTTGGATGGGATACCTGCAAAGAAGTCCCGGGTTTCTACACTTGGGCAGGCAATGGCAAACCATGTCTGTTCATCTCTTACCTTAAAACCCTATGGGGTTGCATAAAAAAAAAATCTCTCACTTAATCTTATTGAAAAGTACTGGGTTCGACGCATGGAGAACTCGGACCACGACATACGTTCAGACGCATTTATTGTACTTCCCAACAAAACACACAAAACGGCCCTGCAAGGCCAACTAGATACACTCCACCCAGCACACCTCTGTCCCCATTGGAGGGTTTGAATCTCCCGCCAAGGGTGCTATTGGTGGACTCCTGGTGGACTAGGATCCCAGGTCCCCTTCGTGTTTGGGGACCAAGCTCCTGCCTTAACCGCAGACCCCTGGTGGCGGTCCGCGTACATAACACTCACGAATAGGTATCAATGAAACCAAAATACATATGGATGTTACCAAAGCCACACAGTAGATTTGCCGTAACCTGGATGGCCCAGGCTAGCCCAATCTCTTGACGTCTTGGAACCAAGCTAAGCAGGGTCCGCCCAGGTTCTTGGTGGGAGACCACCAAGCAGGCCCGTAGCCACAGTGGGGCATCTCGAGGTTAGCCCCCCCCCCGACTTACTGGCAGGGCCCCACAACTTCCCATCCAGCCCAGGGCCCCCAAGTGGTGGAGGGTGTGGGGAAGGAACCATGTATTATTATTATTATTATTATTATTGAGCGATTTACAGTTATTTCACAAGGGACTAACAATGCTTTATAGTGGTAAGGGAGGACAACACATATAATCTTTACATAGCACACGTTTTGCAGCCGATCGGGATTTGTTCAGTTGCAACTCAGACGTGATCCAGACGGCATTTTTCCCACTTGGCTTGGCTTGGCTGGAGGACGCCAGCTCTTCCTCTCCAGGACTCTGCGCAGATGTTTGGCATGAAGGGCCAGCTATGGTGGCCACGCAGAGCCATACTGCACCTCTCTATTTCCCCCGGAAGTTTATTTCCCCTGGAAAGTTCTTGTTGCTGGCGGGCTGCGCTGTGCTGTCTGGTGCGAGGCGCCGGCTATGGTGGTGCGAGGGGCAACTGAGAGGACGAGGCAGTTTGGTAGAGGCCCGGGTGGCAGAAACTGCAGAGCAGCTCGGGACCGGAGTAGGGTGCCCCCTAAGAAATTTAAATGTCATATGGCCGGCATGACTAAACACCAAGGTGCACGAAATGCTGTTACCTTCCCACCGAAGTGGTACCTCTTTATCTACTTGCAATTTCTTGCTTTCGAACTGCTAGGTTGGCAGGAGCTGGAACTAGAGACGGGCGCTCACGCCATCATGCGGCACCCGGGTCTCGAACTGCTGAACTACCGACCTTCCACAGCCTGCAGTTCAGCGTCTTACCCACTTGAGCCACCACAGCTCCAACTCTATTTGTAGGCCTTGGTATTTTGTGACCTCCTCCTGTTCTTCCTTTTCTATTCTTCTGTCTCCTGGGATTGAAATGCCAATGATCCAAACCCTATTTCTCTCTCTTTTCCCTTACAATTGCAATATCAATTCCTCATTTTTCTACAATAGTGATATCTATCTATCTATCTATCATCATCATCATCACCATCATCATCACCATCATTTTTATGCTGCCTCGCTACCCAATCAGGGTCCTCAGGGAGAAATGCCTGCCTAGGCAGACAAAAACACATTTCCCCCTGAAGTATCATCTGTTCAAAAGTTGTCCACCCAGCAAGAAAAGAAAAAATCCATTATTTCAGTCAACCTCGAAAGCTTCGCGGGTGCTACTTAGCAAACCACTTCCCCTAGAAGCAAGTGGAATCTAACAAGGTATTGCCTGAAAGTAAAATATATTACTTCCTTAATTAAATGTAACTTTCTAGAGCAAGTCGGCGGGTCCTTGCAGTCTCGATTGGAAGGTCCCAATGATTTTTTTAATTTATCTGCTCAATAGCCTAGGATTTAGCATAGATTTTGCCAGCTTAATGAACTTGCCCGTCCTGCTCTGTAGAGTGGGAGGCACCTGCGGCACACCCGCCCAGCCAAACAATACCCTGACAAGGCTGGGATTCTCTGCTGTGTCTCTAGGCTTCTTAATGTCATCAAATGGTATTTTGATTAAATATTTGATACGGAGGAGAGAAGGGGAGTTTGCACCTCTGAGCCACATCATACGAGTAAGTGGGATAGGATGCTGATGGCTTCCTTCCTTCCTTCCTTCCTTCCTTCCTTCCTTGCTTCCTTCCTTCCTTCCTTCCTTCCTTCCTTCCATCATCTTTTCTCTCCCCACCTATTCCTCCCTCCCTCCCTCCCTCTCTCCTTTTTTTTTTTTTTAGATGTTTTTGTCAAATAACTCAAATTAAAGGTTGTGATTTTGAATACCATGTTCCCCAGTGGACAGTTGAGCTAATGAAATGAAGAGCCCAGCTATTTGATCACGGTGAACTTGTAATTTTGGGAATGGATCTAGATATGTTGACAAAATTGATAAGCCATCCAGAGTTACAGAGGAAGTTAGAAAATGTGAAGAAAACAGGAGAGACAGTCGCTGTTAGTGTACAGCATAATAATCAACAGATCTTGCAAATTGCAGGTCATGATAAAAAATAAGGTTTCTGGCATGGCTATTTGTGGGGCAGGACTTTTAATTAGGGAGCAGGGCCCCAAAATGCCCCACTGTAGCTATAGGCCTGGGACCTTTGGCATGCCCAGAATGTACTTTACACTGAGCCATGGTTTACCTTAATGCCCCTTAAAGACCAACAAGGTTCCCCCCTTTTGAGAGCCAAAGCGCCCTTGATCGGAGAGACCCTTTGTCGATACTCTGGAACAGTGTTCTCTCTAAGCTGAGTTAGTGTGAGCTAGCTCACAGTTTTTTAGCCTCCAGCTCACACATTTTTGTCTCAGCTCAGGAAGGATGGCTCCAGAGCAAACTAATTTCATGCAGCAGCCAAACTACCTGCTCACAACTTTAATGCCAGTAGCTCACAAAGTAGAATTCCTGCTCACAGGACTCCACAGCTTAGAGGGAACATTACTCTGGAAATCTTGTTGGTCTGTAAGATGGTACTGGATTCGAATCTTGCTCTTCTATAGCACCTCTACGGGTGAAAAATCTTAATAACCTATTGGATTAATTTATACAGCATTTATATAGCCAAATCAATTATCTTAATACCAGCTCTGAAAAGAAACCAACACTTCATAAATAGCCAAGGAAGGGGTTTTAAGTGAAAGGAGAATGTTTTCTAGGTAGCAAGGTATCAAAAACTCTCCTTTTTTTTTTTTTTTTTGAAAAACTACAATAGGATCTCAGGTTTCCTGAGCTCTAGAAAGCACTCATAGCCTCGTGTACCTTGCAGGACTGTTTGTAAGGATCAAATGCAGGAAAGGTGAACAGTGTAAATTGCTTTGGGATCCCATTATGGGAAAAAGTGGGGTATAGATGAAGTCAAAATAAAGCAATAAAACCTCTTCATCATCTTATCGATAGGTCTGTATTATTGCTTTTATGGTTAATCTCATTTGTTTGGTTATTAGTTTCTTAAAGTTTCTACATTCCGAGTTGTACCAGCTATTTGTAGAACAGGGGTGAGTATTTGGGGGTCTGTCATTGATAAGCAACGGCTACATAACTTGTACAATCTCTTCGTAGTGCTGAATAATATCCACTTCCAATCCAACTAGAATTTGTCTCCTGTCCTTAATATCAACACTCTCCAAAGCAACCTCTACTGTTTTTTTGTAACTGTTCTGACCACCTATGTCTCCTGTGGCCAGGGGATAGATCTACAGTGGGGTCAGATGTAGAGGCCAAAATAATACAACTGTAAACATTTAATGCTAGCTTTAGGGGACAATGATCACTAGTTTGACTATCACTAACTTCAAGAGAGCCAGTTTGGTGTAGTGGTGAAGTGCACAGACTCTAATCTGGGAGAACCGGGTTTGATTCCCCACTCCTCCACTCGCACCTGGCTGGATGACCTTGGGCAAGCCGTAGTTCTGATAAGAGTAGTTCTTGAAAAAAGAGCAGTTTCTGTCAAGAGCTCTCTCAGCCCCACCTGCCTCACAGGGTGTCTGTTGTGGGGAGGGGAAGGGAAAGGAGTTTGTAAGCCGCTCTGAGACTCCTTTGGGTAGTGAAGGGCGGGGTATAAATCCAATCTCTTCTCTTCTTCTAAATAGTTGACCTGGTCTAAAAGTGCAGGTGAAACAGCTAAATAATCTATTGTGCTGGCATATAATGAGGACCAGTGTTCCCTCTAAGCTGAATTAGTGTGACCTGATGTATTATGTTATGGCCTATGGCTAAGACAATAAACTTATACTACTAGTGTGAGTTTTTTAGCCTGCAGGTCACACATTTTTGTCTCAGCTCAGGAAGGATGGCTCCAGAGCAAACTAATTGATGCAGTAGCCAAATCGCTTGCTCACAACTTTAATGCCAGTAGCTCATAAAGTGCAATTTTTGCTCACAGGACTCCACAGCGTAGAGGGAGCATTGCTCCTGACTTATCAAAACTTGTCCCATGCAGGACATAAAGATTAAACATGGAGAGCAACTCTAGATGTTTGAGGCCTGATTTTCTAATTACAGAGTCTATTGAATGGTGATCCAAAAGAGACACTTGTTCAGCTACAAAAGGTATGAATATTTGTACACAATTTGAAATTTCCTGAGCCTATCCTTGCATTAAAGTCCCCTCCTAATATCATATTAGTTCTAGATTACTGGGACACTAGATCTTCAAGTGTTATAAATAAATGGTCCCACAATTTCCCTTTAGTGGCCCATCTAGTCCAGCATCCATTTTCACCCAACAGCCAAGCGGTTGCCCCGGAGGGCCAAATAAACAGGATCCTTCCATCTTTTCTCATGGATCTCGCCTGATTCTCCATCCACACTGCAGCCTCTGTCTCATGGGTCTTTTCTGCACATGGCTCCGGCAATCATAGCATTTTTGGTGCTCACAAGGGATCCCTTACCCAGACTTTTGTTGAGCTCAGATTTGTACCATGGGGGGAGAAAACACCAATCCCATTTCAAAAGCTAAAGTTTGGGAATCAACCTTTCTTCTTTCCTTGTATATAATACACTGGGTGGAGGGGGAGAATAGCCCACAAAGCTGACATTGCTTGGACGCCCTTCTCAAGATAATGCAAACCTCCACACACATTCCTTGAATTCCTGACAGCTCTTCTACTGTACCACCTGCTCAATTTGCCCAGCACGCTGCCAGCGACGGGTGCCCCAAATCTCCTGTTAACAAAGAGGAAACGTGTGCTTAACACCCATCAAAACTTGATTTCCCTTTGATAATGGCAGGCTCCATTACATTTAATAATACCCTGCAAAAGTTAACATGATGTCATACTTGGGCAATACACACCAGCTTCGGGTGTGTGGTTCATCCATAAATACCATCTGCTGGGCGTGTTTCCATTATTTACTGTTTTTTTACATTTACATAAAACATATCACTCAGCCTCTTCTTATTACATTTGGCTCAGATCTTGGTGAAACGGGGGGGGGGGGATAGACAGCGACAAAGAAATGTTGGCTGTTAAGCCATATTAATTAAGCATCATTAATACATACCACCTTTAAAGCACTTTTCGTCTTCGACGTTCTTTCATAAACATTTTGCTAATTAATCCTTGTAGCATTTCAGGGGTTTAATAAGTAGGTATTATCTAAGTTTTAATGATGACAGAACAGTTTCTTTCTTTCTTCCTTTTTTTAAGGATATGGAGTAATTTGCTCAAGGCAACAGGAGGTAAAATTAGGATTCAGCAGTTCTTGGCAATGAACACTCTGCTCCAACTCATGTCAAATTGCCCTCTCCTTTACCGCTCCTTTAGTCATTTCAAAAACCAAATTACATTATCAGCATTCCAGTACAGGTGGGGATTATGTGTTTGAGTGTCCTTGGTTTTTTTTTCTTAAAAAAGAAAGCTTGTTGCACATAGAAGCTCATCTGCAGTGTTCCCTCTAAGGTGAGTTAGTGTGAGCTAGCTCACAGTTTTTTAGCCTCCAGCTCACACATTTTTGACTTAGCTCAGGAAGGATGGCTCCAAAGCAAACTAATTTATGCAGTAGCCAACTCCTTCACTCACAACTTTAATGGCAGTAGCTCAAAAAGTAGATTTTTTTCTCACAAGACTCCACAGCTTAGAGGGAAGAAGGAGGAGGAGGACGAGATTGGATTTATACCATGCCCTTCACTACCCAAAGAAGTCTCAGCGTGGTTTACAATCTCCTTTCCCTTCCCCTCCTCACAACAGACACCCTGTGAGGTAGGTGGGGCTGAGAGAGCTCTCTCGAGAACTGCTTGTGAGAGAACAGCTCTGAAATAACTTGTGGTTGACCCAAGGTCACATCAACAGCTGCATGTGGAGGAGTCGGGAATCAAACCCAGTTCTCCCAGATGAGAGTCTGCACTCCTAACCACTACGCCAAATTGGATCAGAACAATGGTCCATCTAGTAGTCCAGCACACTGTCTCACATTATGGCAAACCAGTTCCTCTGGATGGCCAACAGCAGGGCATCGAGGCCAAGGTCTTCCCCTGATGTTGCCTCCTGGCTCTGGGATTCAGAGGATTAGTGCCTCTGAACATGGACGTTCCCCTCAGTCACCAGGGCTAGTAGCCATTGATAGTCAATCATTGATAAACTATCTCCCAGTAGTACAAGTACCCTGACCTGGACGGCCTAGGATACCCCAGTCTCACCAGATCTCAGAAGCTAAGCAGGGTTAGTGCTTGGATGGGAGGCCACCAAGGAAGTCCAGGACTGATTTGTTCTTCAGTCGCACAGTCAAGTCCGACTCTCCGCGACCCCATGGACCAGATCCCGCCAGGCCTTCCTGTCTTCCACCGTCCTCTGGCGTTTGCTCAATTTCATGTTTGTTGCATCTATGACTGTCTAACCATCTCTTCCTTTGTCGTCCCCATCTTCTTTGACCTTCAATCTTTCCCAGCATCAGGGTCTTCTCCAGTGAGTGCTCCCTTCTCATTGGGTGGCCAAAGTATTTGAACTTCAGTTTCATTATCTGGCCTTCCAGGGAACAGTCAGGGTTGATTTCTTTTCGGATGGACTGATTTGATCTCCTTGCAGTCCAAGGGACTCTCAGGAGTCTTCTCCAGCACCATAGTTCAAAAGCATCTATTCTTCGGCGCTCGGCCTTCCTTATAGTCCAACTCTTGCAGCCATACATGACTACTGGGAATACCATTGCTTTGACCATGCTGATAGGCAGAGGCAAACAACAGCCAACAACCTCTGTTCTGCCCTTGCCTTGAGAACAAAATGGGGTCATGGTAAATCAGTGGCAACTTGATGCCATTTCCCACCACTGCCAGTGCAAGCAGCTCTGTTGCTATAGTAAAAGGCAAAGGTTTCTCTTGCTCGAAAGCTAGGGTGGCGGTGCTCATCTCCGTTTCCAAGCCAAAGAGCCAGCGCTGTCTGAAGACTTTTCCGTGGTCATGTGGCCGGCATGACTAAACGCCGAGGGGCACAGAATGCTGTTCCCTTCCCACCGAAGCGGTTCCTATTTATCTACTTGCAATTTCTTGCTTTCAAACTGCTAGGTTGGCAGGAGCTGGGGCCAGAGACGGGAGCTCACTCCGTCTTGCGGCACTCGGGTCTCGAACTGTCGAGCTACAGACCTCCCGGTCTTCAGCTCAGCATCTGAACCTCTGAGCCACCGCAGTCCCTTTCTGTTGCTATAGACGAGCATATATAATTGTTGGAGGCACCCAAGGGGCAGCGTCTGTGACATAATGAATAAATAAACATCTCTCTTCATGTCTGTGGTGTTTCGAAAGGTTTAAAAATTAACAATGCAATTCTACACAGAGTTACTGCAGCCTAAGACAACTGAAATCAACCCGTTTAGCCAGGAATAACTCTGCATAGGACCACCCTGAGAGTTTTCCTTAAGGGAGGGAGGCTTGTATCCATATTAATTTATCTGCATGTGCAAAAATGTGTTTGTCGCGTAACTGTTTAGTACTCATATTGCCTTAAGAACATGGAATTCACTGCCACAGGAGGTGGTGGCGGCTACATGCATGGAGAGCTTCAAGAGGGAATTAGATAAGCATATGGAGTAGAGATCCATCCGTGACTATTAGCCACAAGGTATAGACAGGAACTCTTGGTCTGGGGCAAGTGATGCTCTGTATTCTTGGTGCTTGGGGGGGGGCAACAGTGGGAGGGCTTCTAATGTCCTGGCCCCACTGCAGGACCTCCTGATGGCCCATGGTATTTTTGGCCACTGTGTGACAGAGTGTTGGACTAGATGGGCCATTGGCCTTATCCAACATTGGTGTCTCTTATGTTCTTAAGAAAAAATCTGCCACAGTGAAGGTTTGACTGCTTTGGAATAGGAGTGGAATTGACTAGACCAGAGACCCAACTCTCCGAGCTAGTCAATTTCGCTTTTTGCTGGACTTGGGGACCCCTTTACCACTCAGAATGATTTTATTTTATTTTATTTCTCCTGCAATAATCTCTGTGTGGTTATCAAGTTATCACTGGACTGGGATGGTATCATAATGCTGCCTCCCCTTATTTTGCAACAAATACAATTTTTTTAAAAAAGATTGCTTACAATTTTGATAGCCTCACGAGCTGGTGAGAGACATATAAAGGATCTTTCCTATTCTTGGAGAAGAAGTCCTTGAATATTCCAGTCATCTGAAAGGCCAATTAAAAATAATATAAAGGGATGCTTTCTGTACCTAGGTAATGTAACCGAATCACCTGCTCTTTATTGATAATTCATTATATGTTGGTCCTATCACTCTGCAGCTCTGAAATGCTTTTTACTATAATGATTTTATACCGGGAGCTCCTTAATGGCCTTCTGCCTATGTCAATCAGCACCACTTGCATGTACCTTAATAATATTCCGCAGTCTGTCTTGGGAGAACGCTTAAAAGCATTCTCTCATTTTCTCCATTTAACTCATGTGTTACCCAAGTTTTTACATTAAATGGCCATCCTTAATATCCCGTGACATGTCACCTATTTTTCTGGGGAGGATACTGATACAGTACTTACCCGATTCCAAAATCCATACTAATCTAATTAGGCCTTGCCCACTTCAGCCAAGAGTGGTTCGTTTGGTGCATCAGCATTTAATCTGGAGGAGGAATTTAGGGGAAAGTACAGAAACAATTTGAGCTGCAGTTGGCTAAATGCAGGCAGGGCTGATGCAATTTATTTTGTGAAAGGGAATTAGCAGAAATTGAAGTCAAGTTGAGGGATGAAGGTCGCCAAGATACAGATTTATTGCCAGCAAGAGAGCTACAACAGTTAGCAAAGATAACTTAGCCACCAAGTCAGGGGGGAAACGTAGAAGTATGCCTGCATGCTGTAACGGAACACCAGAATTTTAAAGATTCCAGACTCTGATTTCTGAATCTGAAAATGCAAGAGTTGATTACAGATTTGGAGTCTTTGAAACGGAAACTGTTGATAGAATACAAAGGTGCTTGAATGCTCAGGAAGATGGCCTCCTTTTACCACAGGAACTGTGTCCTGATTGGTTGATTGGGGAGGTGGAAGAGTAACAAAAGTCATTGTTTGGCAGTCTGGATTTGCACGGGGGGTGGTGGCATGGTATAGCCCAATCTCCTCAGATCTCAGAAATTAAGCAGGTTCTGTACTTGGATGGGAGACCACCAAGGATGGTTCTGCCAAGGCAGACAATGGCAAACCTCCTCTGCTTCTCAGTTGCCTTGAAAGCCCCTTGCTGGGGTCAACTTAAGTCATCTGCTACTTGATGACAGTTCATAAACACACACACACATATTTGTGTGGGATTTGTGTAGACTGTAATACAGGGGTGTCGAACTAATTCGTTATGAGGGCCGGATCTGACATAAATGAGACCTTGCTGGGCTGGGCCAAGTGTGTCATAAAATGTAAGGCCAGGTAGCGGAGATATAAACTTTATAAAGGACACAAAAACAAAGATGGGTTTATTAAACTTAAAATAAAAACAGGCTTCAAACATGAGCACCCTTGCAAAATTTCGTTTATTTAACTGTGTCTGATAATTGACACCTCTTGCTCTGAATTACTGCATCAAAATGTCCGTGCTGTTGCAATCTTGAGTATGCTGGTTCAGGTGTGTATCTGTAAGCTGTAAACCTAGGATGACGCAGCAGCAGCAGAACTGGAATAAGAAGCAGAAGACAGCCAGTTCCACTGCGGGTCTGATAGAAGCCCTCTGGGGGCCGCATCTGGCCCCTGGGCCGCATGTTTGACACCCCTGCAATCGAACCATTGGAAGATGCTGAAAGGTCTGCATATGGACCTCTTAAGTGGCCAATGCATGCAACTCTCACTTGGATGGGGACCGCAGCAAAGAGGAAGTGAGGATCAGCTTAAAGTTCCTCCCATTATGCTGCTTTCTCAGCCTGACCTGTTTTCAGACCTCTGTCAGGAATTGTATGTTTGCTCTGCAGCTCGTTTCTGGCCAAGAAAGTAGGGTATAGTTGTGGCTCTGATCCAAAGTGGGGTTCCATGATTCAAATGGTGGCTCCATGTACCGGCATTATTTTGAAGGCCCATAACATACCATTCTCAGTATCTCAGCTGAGTTCCTGATTCTGATTGTGTTTCTCAGTAGGTGGGATTTCTCTGGTCAATGGCTTTGTTACCATCTCTTAAAAAAACCAATCTTCTTCTTCTGCATCAGAAGTATTGTTTTATTCATAAGGGCCCATCACAGGGGTTTAATCCATAGATTGATTAATTGATTAAGATTCATCAGATCAATTCACCGAGGTATCTTTAATTAGGTGACCAGAGTGTCACCACATTTTGTGGAAATATAGAATAGGGAGTGTGTGTACTTTCCTTTGGAGCATGTGTTTGTGATAGCTGTTGAACTATTGAACCAGTCTAAGGCATGAATAAAACCAGTTGTTCATCGCACATCACGTTTTTCTTCGCAGGGCAGAGCCAGGAAAGGGAAGCAGACTCATTCTCTAACGCTAACCTTTCCTTCCTAGTGACAAGAGCTACCAGCCTCCCAGAGGATCTAATAGGGAAATCATTTGTCTTAAAGGCCTAGAAAACATGTCACATCTGATTAGAAAACAAGGGATTACTGGGGGGGGGTGGAAACACACACACACACCATATTATGCCTCTTGTTCATATGCAAGCCGCACGCTGGGAAACAATAATTATCTTTAAAACATAATGATTTTTAACCAATTATAAATTCAACGTGTGTAAGCAACTGCGGCTAGATTTCGATCAATGGTAGCCAATATAGCACAAGCCAATTGAAAAGTAAGACTTAGCACCAATCTAGATGCAAATGGTAGTTTTACTAGTTTTCATGCTTGAGTGCAGCCATTCGCCTACTGAGCTGGGGGAACAGGTAGCAATACGGTGCAGACAGGCAGCAGCACAATGCAGACAGGTAGGTAGGTATATAGCCCCACCGCATGGCCTCCATTCATGCAGTCCTGCCCAGGAGGGCTTGCTGGCTGGGCCACTTATAGTTCCCATATCATAGATTAGTCAACCCTGTTTCAGACTAGGGTGGTTTGAAGGTAGACTGTGGTCTACTGTCCACACGTAGTTCTTAAAGTACTCTAGGGTTGCCAGGTCTTACCTCCTCGCCAGCGGGGGGGGTGGGAGGGAGGGAGCTCTCTGGGAATGGGAGGGCAGGGTGACGTCACTCCACATGCCATTCTTGATGTGATGACATCATGTGGAAGAGACGCCATCATGCCGGGGACATTGTGTGGTGACACTCTGGTATTTGGGGCAAAACTCTATGGTTACCATAGAGTTTTGCCTGAACCACCAGAGCATCACTGCATGACATCCCCAGCATGATGATGTCAGTTCCGTGATAGTAGTAAATATGTAAGAGACCTCCCAGTTGAAATTGATCAAAATTATAGAAACAACCAGGAAAACGTTTTTATATAACGTTATATAATGCAGTAGATACTATAATATTTTTATGTAATGTGTAATATTTTAAAGTGCAAATTGATATTTAAAGTGCTTGATTCGTAAATTCGTAGAAGAATCTGAATATATTTAAGTGAATCACAATACATTAAGAGAATCACAGTACATCAATACATAACGAAGCTTCCAGCTTGTGTCTTCGTTTCGATCCTAGACTTCCTCAGAAGTAAATTCTCTTATCCATCATTTTGCTACAAGACAAATATTGCAAATACATATTTATATAACATGAATAAGGTGTCAAGAGGAAATATCAATTGTTACAATGAAATAAAAATAAATAAAATTAATTTCCTGTGTACCATTTAGTTAGTGTCATCTCTTTTGTTTTTCCAAAAATTTATCTCTGCTTATCAAAGCTTATATTCCTGAAATCAAGTTATTTTATTAGCATATGTTTATTATGCTTTTAATTAATCTTTTATATTTATATTTAATACAGAGATCTTCACTTCACAGCCCTTCATTAAGGAAATCCCGTCTGTTTTACGAGACACTAAAGATTTTATAAATAAGATAGAAAACATGGAGATACCACAAAATAGTATTCTGGCTACTTTGGATGTAACATCGTTGTATGCAAATATTCCACATAACGAAGACACCAGCTGGAAGCTTCGTTATGTACTGATGTATTGTGATCTCTTAATGTGTTGTGATTGGCTTTAATATATTGAGATTCTTCTATGAATTTACGAATCAAGCACTTTAAATATTAATTTACACTTTAAAAAATATTATACAAAATGTCAATATAGTATCTATTGCATTATATAAAAATGTTTCCCTGGTCAATTCCATGATGTCATCATGTCAGGGACGTCGTACTGGGTCATGGTTGTTGGGGGTGGGGCTTTCCCTGCCAGTCAGCTCGCCACATGCAGGCAGGAGCTGGCAAAATCGGGGGATCCCCGCTCCCACCTGGGGGCTGGCAACTCTAAAGTACTCTGTTCCCCATAACCCTTCAGAGTTTTAAAGCTGAAGACCAGCACCTTAAACGGGATCTGGACGTCAACTGGGAGCCAATGAAATCGCACCAAGATTAGTGTAATATGGTCAGTGCCAGGGCTATTTTTGGGCAGGAACGCACAGGAACGGAGTTCCGGCTGGCTCCCGAGTTGGCCACGTCCAGCAGGAACTCATTAGCATAATAGGCCACACCCAACAGCAGAAACTCATTAGGATTGGCTACATTAGGGGTGTGTGGCCTAACATTCAAAGGAGTTCCTGCTACAAAAAAGCCCTGGGTTTTGACAACAAACAAGGTGAACAGAATAAGAAGCAAAAGGTGGGTGTGGCTGGATGACCACACTTCTGGTAACATGGGGGTGCAGCCTAATGTGCTAATGAGCTGTGCTGTCAGGGGTGTGTCCCAATACGCTAATGAGTTCCTGCTGTTGGGTGTGGCCTATTATGCTAATGAGTTCCTGCTGGGCTTTTTCTACAAAAAGAGCCCGACTCAGTGCCATAAGAACTGACCTTTCAGGTTTGTCATAAAGTTCTGTGTAAGTAAAGTGCTTTTGCACCAGGCCTGTAGCCAGGATTTTTTAAGCCGGGGGGGGCTTTAAATAAGTCAGGGGGCACCCCTGCACACCCCATCCAGTGGTGTCCCGTCCAGTGTCATGGGAATGGAAGGCGGGGCTGACTGGCAGGGTCACAGCTTGAGAGCAGGGGTGGGACTCCAGCAGGCAGGCTCGATGAGGGCGACGGTGTTGGTGCAGCACGCGCACAAAAAAATAAAATAAGGATTTTTCAAGGGGGCTGGACTGGGTGGGAAGTGGGGGGGCTTGGTGATACGTCAGGGGGCCATGCCCCAAGATGTCCACCTGTCACTACAGGCCCGTTTTGCACATCCTACGGCACCATGTAAAGGCTCGGTATTCTGTGTTGCATTCCATTTTAAAGTCATCTGCTGCTGTTTCTCATGTTCGCCTTCTTAGGACCAGGTAGTGGGGAACAGAAAAGAAAAGAGAGAGAGTGCCTCGGCCGCACGCCATTTTTGCTAGCCAAGTTAAACTGCCCCCCCTTCACCTTCCCAGCTCTTTTCAGCAAAAACTGTCTCCGAGCTCTTAGCTCCATCCAATAATTGAGGTTGTCACATCCCTTGTTCCATCTCCCCCCTCCTCCTGCCCCCAGCCAAGGGGAAAATGCAGATATTGTAGCCATAACCCCCCCCCCCGCCGCATCCTTTTACTCAGAGCTTCTCATTGGTTCGGCCTGATTAAAAGGGCTCAAGGTACCAACACCGTGGCATCCAGGTTCTGCGTGGGACTGGGGGGGGATGGACTGGGGGGGTGGGGGTTGTGGAAGGACGAGAAACTCATCAGATAAAGTCTCTGGGAGGTCATCAATCACAGCTGCTGACAACCATTTTGCCTTCGTTTGTTACAGATGTGAACATGCTTAATTATTTGTAGTGTAATTAGTTCATGAAATGTCAGGGAATGTCAAACTGTGTTCACAGCGTACATTTTGCTGCGACGGCCGGAGGACCAGAGGGAGAGTCACGTGTTATTGGGGAGATGGAGAGGACAGATGAGGGGGGAGCTGTGTCTGTGGGAACAGAGTGGGATGGCACAAGTGAGGGTCACACATGAACACATTACGCTGCCTTATACTGAATCAGACCCTTGGTCTATCATAGTCATTCTTGTCTACTCAGACTGGCCATGGCTGTCCAGGGTCTCCGGCTGAGGTCTTTCACATAAGAATATAAAAGAAGCCAATGTTGGATCAGGCCAATGGCCCATCCAGTCCAACACTCTGTCACACAGTGGCCAAAAATACCAGGTGCCATCAGGAGGTCCAGCAGTGGGGCCAGGACACTAGAAGCCCTCCCACTGTCGCCCCCCCCCAAGCACCAAGAATACAGAGCATCACCTGTCCCAGACTGAGAGTTCCTATCTATACCTTGCAGCTAATAGCCACTGATGGACCTCCGCTCCATGTATTTATCCCATTCCCTCTTATAAGAACATAAGAGACGCCAATGTTGGATCAGGCCAAAGGCCCATCCAGTCCAACACTCTGTGTCACACAGTGGCCAAAAACACCAGGTGCCATCAGGAGGTCCAGCAGTGGGGCCAGGACACTAGAAGCCCTCTCACTGTTGACCCCCCCCCCAAGCTCCAAGAATACAGAGCATCACTTGTCCCAGACTGAGAGTTCCTATCTATACCTTGTGGATAAAGCCCCTGATGGACCTCTGCTCCATATGTTTATCCAATTCCCTCTTGAAGCCGTCCATGCTTGTAGCCGCCACCACCTCCTGTGGCAGTGACTTCCATGTGTTAATCACTCTTTGGGTGAAGAAGTACTTCCTTTCATCTGTTCTAACCCGACTGCTCAGCAATTTCATGGAGTGCCCACGAGTTCTTGTATTGTGAGAAAGGGAGAAAAGCACTTCTTTCTCCACCTGCTCCATCCCATCACCTCCTACCTGACCCTTTTAACTGGAGAGGCCAGGGGTTGAACCTGGGATCCTCTGCAGGCCAAGCAGACGCTCTGCCAGTGAGCCACATCCCCTCCTGAGCATTATTATGATTAACATTTGGGGGCGAACCTCTCTCAGAGCAATCCAAAGAGCCATTAAAGGAGGGGAAACAAAATCTCCCCACTGCACAACCTTAGCAGCCACTTTCCAAAGGAGAGGCAAGATGCACACGCTATCCCTTGATTTGGGTCAGCTTTGATACCACATGTCGAGCTGAAAAGAAGTTGTGTCCCTGGGAGGGAAGGGGCATCCAGGAGCTTACATCCAATCTAAAACCATTAAACCATCAGCAGACAGAAGAAGAGGGGGGAGGGGGAATACATCTTCATGTCTCTTGGGCCATCTTCTCCCCAGCAGTCGAATTATCACATTAGGAACGTCTCACCCTGCAGAACGAAGCCAGTTGCCAAAGGAATTAAGTCCTTCTCTCCGATGCTACAGACATCGGCTGGCAGAATCGATATTCCCTCTTCCCAGGAAAACTTGGGTGGGTGGGTGGCTGGGAGGGGGTTCTAGGGATGGCCCAAGCTAGCCCAATCTTGTCAGAACTTGGAAACTAAGCAGGCTCTGCAGGCTCATAGCTACCGCGGGGCCCATGGAGCCTGTTCCCCTGGTTTTTATGGGCCCCTCCCCCAATCCTTGGCTCCCCCTCCCTCTCCCCGGCCCCCTCCCGATCGATCGATCACCTGCCTGTAAGTGTCAGCCCAGCCCCAGCCCCTGTCCCCCTCCAAGCCTCTTGTGCTTTGCCTCTTCCCCGATAATCGCTTCTGTTTTTCTTTCCCAGGTCAGTCTTCTCCACTCCCCCCATTCCTGCTTTTTCCTGTTAGCCCAATTCCAAGGGCTCCGCACCCAGCAAGGACTGGAATTTCATCTTTCAGTAGAATCAGGAACATGCCTTTAGCTACAGTGGGGCATTTGGGGGCATGGCCCCAGACTTCCTGCCAAGGACCCCCAACTTCCATCCAGCCCACAGGCCCCCTGGGTCTCTGGGCCACCCAGAGGACTCCCAACTCTCTGGGCCACCTGGAGGACTCCCCACCACTGCCCCTTCCCGAAGCGTGGCTGGCTTGCCCATGCAGGCAAGCAGAGTGTGAACGCCACAAAAGTGAATTTAAAAAATATATATGTTTTTAATTTTGTGACATCAGTGCCCCCTGACTTATTTAAAGGCCCCCGAATTGCTACAGGCCTGAGCAGGAGGCCACTAAATCTATGTGCTGAGTCCCTGTTTGGGGGCCGGCACTGCCGGGTTTCTGCATCACGTGGTCATTTGAATACAGAACTAGGTAAGCTGGGTGCCCTCTATCCATGCCTCGGCTCAGCATCAGGGAGGGAGGGAGGGAGGGAGGCCAAGGATAAATCTCAGCGCTGACAGCAGCCACAGTGTAAGCATTTTTAATTTTTACTTGATGTTTTAAATTTGTTGTGACATCAGCACACTTTTTGTGACATCAGTGTACATGTGTGGAGCTTCCCCCACACACACTTTCCTCAGGCCCCCCCAAATATTTCCGCATTACGGGCCTGAGGCTCTGGTTAGTACTTGGATGGAGACCACTAGGGGTCATTTCACTGAAAAAGAGGTGCAGGAGCTCATTAGCATAACTCATTAGCATGACCTATTTGCATATGCCACGCCCCCTGACATCACCGGAAATGTGTCAGAAGGCAGCACCCACTTCTCAGGCTCCACTGGACTGTTTTGGATTGCTAGCTATTGGGGGGGGGGGACGTGCAGATCTGTCCTCACAGAGGAGGGAGAGCTTGTACCTGAATAAAACTTGGTCTTAAAGGTGCCACTGGACTGTTTTGGACCGGGGAGCTTGGGGAGGGGGCTCTGCAACTTACCTGGCTGCTTCTTGCTCTGACTGAGGGCTGCTGGGAGCAGGGGGTGGAGCTTGTTGCATGTGCCCGCCCCCTGGGCTCTTTACTGCCGGAGCTCCGCTCCTGTGCGCTCCTGCAGGAAATGACCCCTGGAGACCACCAACAAAATCCAGCTTTACTATGCGGAGGCAGGCAATGGCAAACCACCTCTGTCCATCTCTTACCTTGAAGACCCTACAGGATTGCCCTACGTCTGCTGGGACTTGATGGCACTTCCCGCCACCGATCTATTCATCCCAACCTGGATGGCCCAGGCTAGCCCAACCTCATCAGATCTCAGAAGTCAAACAGGGCTGGCCCTGGTTAGCACTTGGATGGGCGACCACCAAGGAAGTCCGGGGTTGCTACACAGAGGAGAGCAATGGCAAAACGCTGCTGTTCATCTCTTGCCTTGAAAACCCTATGGGGCCACCTTCAGTCAGCTGCAACTTGACAGTACTTTCCACCATCACAATAGGGTACATCTAGTCGAGAATGCCCAGCACCATTTATTTATTTATTATCAGATTTATACCCCGCCTTCCCAGCTGAGGCCGGACCAGGGCGGCTTACATAAAAGAATAAAAACACACAAGTAAGCTATTTAAATAATGTTAAACATGTCAAAGGAGCTGCGGTGGCTCAAGTGGTTAAGACATTGAACTGCAGGCGTTGGAAGGTCAGTAGTTCAGCAGTTCGAGACCCGGGTGCCGCATGACGGAGTGAGCTCCCGTCTCTAGTTCCAGCTCCTGCCAACCTAGCAGTTCGAAAGCAAGAAATTGCAAGTAGATAAATAGGGACCACGTCGGTGGGAAGGTAACAGCGTTCCGTGCGCCTTGGTGTTTAGTCATGCCGGCCACATGACCACGGAAACGTCTTCGGACAGCGCTGGCTCTTCGGCTTTGAAACAGAGATGAGCACCGCAACCCTAGAGTTGGATTCGATTGGCTTTCGAGCAAGGGAACCTTTACCTTTACCTTTTTAAACATTTCAAACTGTGGCTCCCTGGAGCTACTGGGGGGAACTAACTGGTAAAGTGGTATTAAACATTTGCAGCTGAGGGAGCAATGACTCATACATAGCTGTTCAGAGACAGGGTTGCTCAGTGGGCATAGTCAGGAGCCAGTTCGGTGTAGTGGCTATAAGCACGGACTCTAATCTGGGAGAACTCGGTTCGATTCCCCACTCCTCCACATGCAGCTTCTGGTGTGACCTTGGGTCAGTCACAAGTTCTCTCAGACCCGTTCTCTCGCAAGCAGTTCTCAAAAGAGCTCTCACAGCCCCACCTACCTCACAGGGTGTCTGTTGTGGGGAGGGGAAGGGAAAGGGATTGTAAGCCACTCCGAGACTCCTTCGGGGAGTGAAGAGCAGAGTATAAATCGATCTCTTCTTCTCTTCATCTTAGGACAAGGCATATCACCCTTTGCATACGTACAAATACATTCTCTCAAAACCTGGGTTAATATTTTTTTTTAATACTTTTTTGGTATTTTTGCAATTGTATGTGCGTGTGTGTGCCCATGCCTGGAAGTCATGGTGACCTCTGGCGACTCCTACTGGGGCATGGAGGACGTTCAGAGAAGTGGCTTGCTAGCCTGCCTCTGCATCCCAGCCCTGGTATTCCTTGGAGTCTCCCATCCAAGTACTTGCCAGGGTCGATCCTGCTTAGCTTCCAAGACCTAATGAGATTGGGCTTGCCTGGGCTATCCAGTCTGGGCAAAACCTGGGTTAATATTTAGTTGCACACACAATTATCTCTGAAGGGACCGTTGGTCTGTATTGCCAGAAGTTGTCTGAATCAGTCCTCTATGCCTATCTGCTGAAGCACTGATGCACCATCTCTGCTCTCTGAGACGGCCAGTTCTGGACCACCGCTATCACCCATGGTGGAGAAGAGTCACTGCAAGATAGGGAGGAAGACATGTCACCAGATAGCTGCATTTCCACTCAGGGAGAAGGTCACTCTAGTAACCAGCAGCACCCCCAGTGGTGGGGAGGAGTTACAGCAGGCAGCCTTGAAGGAATACCATCAGGTGGCTGCTGGCGCAGTTGGGAAATGGGTTAATCTAATGATGAACAGCACCTCTAGTGGTGGAGAGGAGTCACTGGACAAGGATGGAGACATGTTACCAAGTTGCCGCTGGTCCAATCAGAAAGTGGTTGTTCTAATATCCACCAGCACCCCCACTGGTGGAGAAGAGGAATTGCAAAACAAGGCACTGGCATGTTACCAGGCTGCTACTGGGACAGTAAAGGAAAGGGTTACTCTAATAAAATTAGTATAGTGGTAAAAAGTTAAAGGTAAAGGCTCCCTTGCTCGAAAGCCAGTCGAATCCGACTCTAGGGTTGCGGTGCTCATCTCCGTTTCAAAGCCGAAGAGCCAGCGCTGTCCGAAGACGTTTCCGTGGTCATGTGGCCGGCATGACTAACCACCAAGGCGCACGGAATGCTGTTACCTTCCCACCGAAGTGGTACCTATTTATCTACTTGCAATTTCTTGCTTTCGAACGGCTAGGTTGGCAGGAGCTGGAACTAGAGACGGGAGCTCACTCCATCATGCGGCCCCCGGGTCTCGAACTGCTGAACTACTGACCTTCCACAGCCTGCAGTAGTGGTAGCAGACAGTTAAAGTTTGTGACAGTTCCCCTATGTGGGCAGTTTCCCAAGTCTTAGCCAACCACTCCACCTGTCCCTCTGAGCACTTTGTCACTGGCTTGTTCTGGATCAGGGAACATCTGCAGAGATTATAGGACTTTTGCTCTAAGACAGGAACCAAAGAAATGGCTAGGCTGTGATTCTTTTCAAAGAGGGGATTGAATCAAGGTGTGCAGCATATCTGGTTCATCCAGGGCTTCATAGCTGGATCCCGTCAATAGTTTTCTGGGACCTTGTGATCACAGAGCTCCGAAAATATTTGCTTTCTCCTAGACCTTAATTATTTACATTCAGCAGAAATGGCTGGCTTGGCCCACGTGCGGGATGGATAGTCAACCCGAATATTCATTTGAATCCAGTTTTGTTTTTTTTACAGAAAGTGAAGAAGGCATATTTTGAGAAGCTTGATGACAGTAAATTGACGGACACACTAAAAACCTCTTTTTTAAAAAATCTCTCATTGATTGACAATTTGGAATTTCTTTTTAAAAAAATGCCTAGATGAGTCTCCAGTGGTCATCGAAGCAGAGCGATCTCGAGATGGCAGCGATGGTTGTCAAAGCCGGCATTGATGTCAATGCTAAATCGGTAAGTGATGACAGATGCCTCATTGGTTTCTCTGACTTGGTCTTTACAGGGCTATTTATGCATGCATTTCTTCGAGTGGCTCGCCTCTGTATTCCTGGAGCTTCGTGAAAGTGGCATTCTTAAGGGAACAAATGAATCTCTTTTCTGGATCCACTCTCCATAGACATCAAATAATGACATTTAACCCATCTGGACAAAAATAAGGAAACCCAAGCGACTGTCTTTTCTACCTGCACGTTTGACTCGCATTCATCTCTTTGATGGCGTCTTCGCTTCCTCGTTTCTCAATATTCTGCCATTATAGCCCGCATTCAAACTTTTATTACTTTACCTGGAAGAGAAACAAAGAAAACATTTAGGTGAGCTTGTCGATGCATTAGACCGTCCTAATTGCGTGGGCAATCTGATTGAAACAGATCTGCTTTGGAGTATAGCTTGCTGGTGCTCATCTAACTTGCTCCCCAACTGGGTGGACTTAGAAACGGAAGGGGCAGCCGTCTCAGGATTCTTACAGGCCGACCGTATGCCTACTCGGATGTCTGTCCCAAGGAATCCAAAAGGATTCTCTTCCAAGTAACTCGCTGAAATACCCAAAGTAGTGAAGTGGCTTTTAGCTTTCAAATGACTCCCCTAGGATTCATGTTAAACAAACAGACAAAGGTCCTTTCCGCACTTGGATCTCATCCCTGGTTTTATCAGAGTTCAACTCGTGACACAATACCTTGCATTTTCCCCTGGTTATAACATCATCCGTTTATCCCAGGACAAGTGTAGAGCAAAACCTCAATGTAGTGCAGAAACAAAAAAATACCCCGAGATAATTACAGGGGTGAACTCGCGTGTAGTGTAGAATGTAAATTTGGGTACAGGGCTGAACCAGAATTTAAGGTCTAGTGCGGAAGGGACCAAAAAGTGGGTAGAGGGGAGAAAAAGATATGGTGGAATGTTGGATGTTACTCTACAGTATGTTACCATTTTTAATGTTATTAATTGTGCCCACATGGCATTCCAGTGTCGTGGCGTGGCTAGTGTACCAAACTATAACAGGGGGACAGGACAGGCTCAAATCCCCAATTGATTCAGGAAAGCTACTTAGTGCCTGTCGCATTGGTTGCGTTCAGACTGGCAGTTTGGCCCGATGTAGGCACATTTCACAAATGGATTAAATGGGCCGTGTCACACAGCCACATCTGTCAGGCGTTCCCTGGGCGTACTCACCCCATCAGAGGACGACTTGGAGCTCAGTTAAAAAACCACCACCACCAAAGTGGTGTTTTTGTTTCTCCGTACATTCATTGTGCATGGCCGGTTGTCTGAACACTGGGGAGTGTGCGCAGAACAGATTTGAAAGTCTGAACCTGCAGATCTGTTCTGCCACTAGGGAGGTGTCTTTTTTTAAAAAAATGTCTATATGCACACGTGCACATGTGTACATGTGTGCATATTTACATATGCACAGACATGAGTTCTGGAATTTTTTGGAAGCACGGTCCGTGGCTTAAGCACTGCAACAATGTAGATGCTTTACCACAGGTTGTCTCTGTGGGTAACCTACAGCAGGGTGTACTGTGTGGTTGATATTACCCACAACACTTTAAACCAGTTCAATTAGAGGTGGCACCGTATCACGCCAAGCCGCCAGTGTGGACACGGCCATTGTCTCAGTTTAACCCAACTCACAAGGTTGCTGTTAAAAGAAAAAGGAGAGGGGAAAACTATGTGTGCTGCCCTTGGAAGAAGGACATGAAAACACAAAGGTCTTGGGATATCAGCACGCCTTTCACCTTCCTTTCCGTTTTCTTGTGTTTCATTTCGCATCAAGCCTGTAGAAGAATCCTGTGAAACTCTTCCACTAGCTCACTACTTTGTAGTTTTTAGTCAGTCCTAATAAGAAATATTATCCAAATCTGAATGGCTCAGGCTAGCCCGATCTCATCAAGTCTCAGAAGCTAAGCAGGGTGGGCCCTGGTGAGTACTTTGATGGGAGACCACCAAGGAAGTCCAGGGTTGCTATGCAGAGGCAGGCGATGGCAACCGATCTCTGAACATCTCTTGCCTTGAAAGATCTATGGAGTCTCTCTAAGTTGGCTGTGACCTGAGGGCACTTTCCACAGGCCCGTAGGCAGGATTTTTTTAGTCGGGGGGCATTTAAATTTCTTTGGGGGCATTGGCTAATCAAATTTAAGGAATATCCTTCCCTGCATCTGCCATTACTTGGGGGCCCTGGGCTGGATGGGAAGTTGGGGGGGCTTGCCAGTAATTTTGGAGGGCCTAGCCCCAAGATGCCCCACTGTAGCTATGGGCCTGGCTTTCCACTACCAGTACAGTTTCTACTGATTGCTATCCATGGCCATTTTAAGTCCTATGGCCATTTTAACATTATATTGTCCGTCCTGACCTGGATGGCCCAAGCTATCCCAATCTCATCAGATCTTGGGAACAAAGCAGGGTTAGTACTTGGATGCTTCTTCCCTTGAAAACCAACAGAGTCACCACAAGTTAGATGTGGCTTGACGACACCACTAATAGAAATATTGTGTTAGTTGCCCTCAGTGGTTCAGATCTCTCTCTCATGGTCTGGCTTGGCAACCGATATTGCTTACGCATGGACAAAAAATTACTTTCCTTGACTGGACCAAAAAAGGACACAAGTATTTACGTGGACTGTTTCTCATGTTCTCAAGATGTTTGAGAGCAAACTCACACGTCACACGTCTGCATTGAACACCAAATTACGGAAATGATGTTCGATGCCCCCTGCCAGCACAAACGTTTGCCGTTTGGCAAACCGCAATGACATGGAAATCTAGACTCATTTACTAAACTGGCAAATCCCGAGTTCTTCCAGTCGTCGAGTTCAAATGACCCCCAATCTATTTGTAGTCTGCATCTGTCTGCCTGTAACCCTCAGCGTGTGGAGTCTCTTTTCAAGGTGAACGCAGTCCCTTGGTTTATCTTGGAAACAACATCATATACTTAATTTTTTTTCCCAGGCTTTTCATTTTCAAATAGACGGAGGCAACCTATTTAACAGTTTATTCGAAGTGCCGGAGGCTGCGGCTGTGTTACAGTCAATAAAAATGGAAAGCTCCAGTGCACCTTTTCCCACCTTTTGTGTGTGAAGTAGCAGCCGTGAATTTAATAGAGGGAGAATGCTGTGATTATTTAATGGCTTCCCACACAGCCATGGCCTGGAGAATTAAATTTCACATCTGCTTTCATGGTGTTAATCTCTCTCCTCACATCCCGCCTGTTATGATGTGCGCGAGAGAGATAATGTTTAAACTGACTAAAGCAAAGTAAACCAGACAAGTCTGTTATTGGCTTTATAATTACATAATTAACTTTTTGTCTCTAATCGTTACGGAGGTAATGGTGCCGTTAAAATGGGCTTCTGGTGAGCAGAAACTAAATCAAAAATCAATAATCCATAGAACACCATTAGGGCCTGTAACAGCCCTTGTTGGATTCGCTCAAATTTTTGTACCGCAAATGAATTTCATTAGGACACACCGAATGTTATCGCCCGGGCTGACTTTCGAGTGATAGGGAAAGTGTGGCCGCCGTAATCAGGGGCTGGCAGGGGGGAGAAAAAACCAGACCCAAAATGTTACCATAAATTACCCCTAGCTTGTAAAGCAGCTATTGCTGAGCGATTGACCTCTCGGAAATTAATTCTATTTTCCGCGAACCCTCCTTTATTTCTAATTTACATTACGATCATATATGTCTGAAAAATGATATCATAAAAAAGATTAATGTACTAATTACTCCTCTCCTTATCTTCTCCCCTGATGCCTACACCTTTCGACCGGCTCTCCTCGGCGTGTAAGGATGTCGCTTATTTCATTGTGACAGGGGTAATGTATTTGTAAACTGTGCCATAAATAGTAGAATCTCATATGCCGACAGCGGCATATCTCATATTCAGACAGCGGCGGGTCCCCCCCTTTTTTTCTGAGCTGTGGGGTGTGTGAGAGTGTGAGCGTGTGTGTGCTTTTTTTCTCCAAATGAATTTGGAATTGACAAAAATTTTCAAAGCCAAATTACTAGTGTGTCACTGTGAAATTAGGTTCTTGACCCCGCTTCTGATGTATGCTTATTTTTCCCCCCACATTTTCTTCTTCAATTTTATGCATCGCTATTCACTGCTGGAACCAGTGACATGGCTTTCCCAAAAGGGGGTAAGCAATACTTTAATACACCTATGAAATGAGTCTGGCTTTTTTTTCATGAATATTCTGAAAGCTAGCTGTCACTGCCATCAATTGATATTCCTACGCTTCGTTGCAGAGACGACGGAACTTTTTATGACAGGGCATATCTTAGTAAACTTTTTTTCCAGATCTACCTCCCCACCATTTTCACTTGCATTATCCCAAGTTTACTATTATTTTAAGGATGACAGCTAAACTTTTTTTTGGGGGGGGAAGGGAAGAGGAACCCAGATTCAAGCCGATGGCTTTAAAAGTTATCAGCCCAAAAAACTCTACTAGAAAGTTAACAATGCTTCGAGAGACTAGCCGGCAAAATTGCATAGAAGAAAGACCAAACAGGGGCTAAATCCAGTTGCCCATAGTTTCTACTTTACAACTACTTCAGCGATCATGTTTCCTTGCATATTCAAATGCTTAATTTTTCTGAATTTCATTTTAGAAGGAATTTGTAAAGAGGTTGTTTTGATTACTGTCACCTAGCTATGAATTAAGCATTAGTGGTCTCATGGAGGATCATCCAACATGTGACTAACTGTAAAAAGAAGGAGGGGAGTTCCTGTCACATTACCAGCAATGTTCCCACTAAGCTGAGTCTCTGTGAGCCAGCTCACAGTTTTTTAGCCTCTGGTTCACACATTTCTTTCTTGGCTCAGGAAGGAGGGCTCCAGAGCAAACTAATTGATGCAGCAGCCAAATCGCTGGCTCCCATCTTTAATGCCAGGAGCTCATAAAGTAGATTTTTTGCTCACAAGACTCCACAGCTTAGAGGGAGCATTGATTACCAGCAATGTTCCTTGCTTCCATTTTAGCTGTAACAGAGCACTTTATATATAAAAAAGAAGGAGACGTGAGCATATTTAGGATAATGTAAGCTAATTTAAATTCCAACTTAAAAAAATGGGGCTGCTTTGACTTAAGAAAAGATGTAGCATTCATTGTATCTAACAACAAAAAACACCACCCTCTTTGATTTGGTAACATTATTTTATTTATTTAGTTAATTAGTTTATATCATATATATAGTCCACTTTTCTCAGTCGGACTCAAGGCGGATTACACAGAGTGAGTCGATACAAATGGACAGGATAGGACATTCAACAAACAATGCAATAGGATTAGGCTCGTAGAACCAACCAGAAGAACCAAATGGAACTGAAGAAAAGCAGAAATCTTAGCATGACACACTGAATGACACAAGTGTTATATAGCAGGATCCTAGTTTCAGGAAGCTAAATGCTGTAGTATAGACCACAGTCCCTAATAATTTTTTCTAAGCCAGTTTGGAGTAGTGGTTAAGTGTGCGGACTCTAATCTGGGAGAACCGGGTTTGATTCCCCACTCCTCCACTTGCACCTGCTGGATGACCTTGGGCAAGACATAGTTCTATCAGAGCTGTCCTTGAAAGAACAGGTCTTGAAAGAGCTCTCTCAGCCCCACCTACTTCACAGGGTGTCTGTTGTGGGGAGGAGAAGGGAAAGGAGTTTGTAAGCCACTCTGAGACTCCAAGTGAAGGGCAGGGTATAAATCCAATCTCTCCTTTTCCTCCTCCTCCACCAAAGTAGCCATTTCCTCCAGGGGAACTGTCTCTGTAGTCTAGAGATCAGTCGTAATTCTAGAAGATCTATGGGCCTCACCTGGAGGTTGGCAAGCCTACCAATGCAGTTAAACTGCTAGATGTGTGTCCAGCAGCCCCTTAGAGACTAACAAAATTTTCCAGATAGAAGCTTTCAAGAGCTCAAGCTCCCTTCTGTTATGTACGCGGACCGCCACCAGGGGTCCGCAGCACAGGTAAGAGGTTGGATCCTAGAACAATGGAAACTTTGGATCCTGGATCCCCCAGCCCCAACCAATAGCCACTTTGGCAAAACATTCAAACCCTCCAATGGGAATGGGGGGTTGCTGGGTGGATATGTATATAGTTGGCCTGCCGGCCGTTAGAGTTCGTCTTTGTGTGTGAGAAGTACAATAAACGTGTGCTACAGTATGTCGTCGTCTGAGTCCTCCATGCGGCGAACCCAGTACTTTTCACCTTCTTCTGAATAAGATTTCGAATTCTTGCTCAAACTTGATGGGAGCATGTGGCATCATGGCTGCTTTTCCTGGCTTTATAATATAAGCCAATAAATATCACTGCAGATGAGGCTTATTCCTGTTGGGGTTCTCACATGCCCAAGGGCCCTACTTTGCACAAGAATGCATGTCGTGACAACTGCTAGAATATTGGATGCTAAATACCGGGAAAGAAATGAGATACCGTCAGGAGAAGAAATCATAAGTCAAATGCTTGAAACTGCAGAAATGGACAAATTAACTTTAATGCCGAGAGGACAGACTGAAGAAATCTTTGAGAACACAAGGTCAAGATTCTACAAATGGTTTGAAGAATATAATAAATAAAATACGTAGACATACAACCCATCTAGAAGAAAACAAGGACTTTATATTTTAATCATATGGCTCAAGTGGTTAAGACGCTGGACTGCAGGCTGTGGAAGGGTGGTAGTTCAGCAGTTCGAGACCTGAGTGTGCTGCATGATGGAGTGAGCGCCCGTCTCTAGCTCGCCCATGCCCCATTGCGAAAAGTTTTTTTTCCCCGAAGTCTCCAGGGATGCGCACAAGCACCCAATGGGGCATGCGCATACTTCAGGTTAAAAAAAAACCCACAACCCCGTTTGCCATGCCGTGACGCTTCTTTGGTGCGTTGTGTGATCGGCACCTCCCACCTAACCACGGGACCTCGACGGGACCGCGAGGGGACGCCTGATCGCGCAGTCGCGCATTATATTGCTGCGGGGCAAACAGCCACACCTCCCCCTGCGATATCCGGCCCGTGTGAGTAGAGAAAATATAAAGTACTTGAGCTAAAATGAAGGGAATTAAAATAAATGGGTAAAAGCTAATATAATATGAGATTAAAAAAAAAAAGCCCCAGAAATGGAGCACTGCTTAATAAGGTCCTTCAATGACGCTCCAGATTTCCTTTGCTTCCTATCGGATGCCTCCCCCTGTTTTGCAGGGACATTCCTGAATCTCATGACAACTCAGTCTCCACCGAAAAGTTTGAGTGGCTTTTACCATTTCTCCACACGCGGGACAAAACTATGGTCCACCTTTTTCTCCAACTGCTGCAACCTGGAGTAAATATCGATGTGAAAAAAACCAGAGGCATGCTTGGGTGTCAATCATATATATAAATAGTGTAAAGATGATGCATAGTGTAAGCAAGCAAAAATCTCCTGTATTCATATACCCAAATCATTTGCTGCATGTTAACATTTCAGGCCTTGGGGGGGGGGTGTTGCATTTGATTGACAGGTGTCACTTATTTTCCTCCATGCAAGTATGTTGTGTGGATTTTGCTGTCTGTGTTCCTGTGGTGCTCCTATCAGTAAAACGGGGTCAGTTTATTTTGTCAAGATCACCTCCTTGATGTATGGTAGTTTCCCTGGCTTAGGTAAGAATGCAAATAAGCTGCAGATTAGTATCAACAATGCTATGTAGGCTCACCCATGGTAGAATCTTTGACTTAGCTGAACCTCTTGGAAACATCTTTTCAAAGGCAGGTTATTGTGCAGCAAAACCAGGCTGTTGGCTCAGTGGTAGAGTATCTGCTTGGCACGCAGAAGGTCCCAGGTTCAATCCCTGGCATCTCCAGCTAAAAGGATCAGGTGGTGGATGATGTAAAAGACGTCTGCCTGAGACCCCGGAGAGCTGCTGCCGGTCTGAGTAGACGACACTGACCTTGATGGACCAAAGGTCTGGTTCAGTAGACAGCAGGTTCGCGTGTTCAGGTGAAAACATATTTGAAGCCCACAGAACTTGGTTTACTGGTTGCTGCATGCATTAGGAATTAGAATTGTAGAATCCCACACATTCAGGCCTTGCAAAATTAAGAGTTCATGTAGCATACTGAACTCAGAGGCTGATCTATGAATCAGGAGGTCCTCCATTCCAAACATCTCATCTCCATCATTTAGGCAGGCCACAGCAATGCTTGCCTACCTTATAGGGTTGTTGTATGGGATGACCAGAGGTTTGTGAAGCCCTTGGAACAGCAATGCAAAGGCTATTGTCAGTACTAAACAAAGGGACCCAGGAAATACTCTTGATGCAAGAATTTCTGCATTTAAAAGACACACTGCCTCTTTTTATGACTGCCTGTTTCGGTATATATCAGCCAATTATTTTAGTTACATAGTTTTATGGAACAAATCCCGCAATTTTTATGTGTGAGTCTCAGGTTGGTGCAAGGTGGACCTCACGCAGAACGGTTCCCTTATGCATTTCAGTAGAGAAACATGGATGTTTCTCTGAATATGTGAATCAAATGCCCCTGCTTAAATGATTGGGAGCTTTGAGAATACATGGTCAAAATTTTATAAATGGATGGAAAAGAATAATAAATGAACTTTACAGACATATAACCGAAACAGAAGAAAAGAACTATATGCAAGAGTTATATATAAAAAATATAAGGTGGAAAAATGTAAAAAGTCTAATTGGACACTGTATGAGGTTACCAACTAGGTAAAACAATGATGTAAATGAAATCCCCGATTTTATGTTTGTATGTTTATATGTTCTGTTTGTCTTTTATGCTGTACATATTAGATTCCATGTCAAAAATGAAGTCAAATGAGGAGGAAGAGCTATGTTTTATTTCAATTAACAGAAAAACAATTGGACCAAATAGTCCATCCAAAAATGACTACTTTCTTCTCAGCATATTCAGGAAATATGCTTCAATTAATAGGAAAACAATTAGACCAAATAACTCATCAAGAATTGACAACTTTCTTCTTTTTCTTCTTCATCTTCTCCTTGAACCTATTCTGAACATATTCAGGAAATACACGATATTTTATACATGGACTGACATCATCAAGAAAACAATATTCAAACAGCATAATTGGTTACAAAAGACAGTGGTAATTTGAGTAATAATCCTCTGATTGGCCAGATATAAAGAAACATATATCTACATCAAACTAAGTGTTTACTTAACCTGACCTAAATGATAATGGGCAAGGAATCTTCATACGAGACTAAAATCTTATCTGACCCAGACATTGAAAGGTTTGCCCTAAGAACTGCAGAATCATGAACTTTGTACCTATTATGTTGTCTGCTAACAATATCAGACCTACAAGAGGAAAGCCTTCTATATAACAGGCCTTTCTAAAATCCTAATAAAATATTACTTAAAGAATAAATCTATAAAAACCAGAGAAATATTAATATGAACAATCAAGAAGAAAAAAACTATATATAAAAATCTTTATATTCCCATTCATACTACATTTATAAAAAAAATAATTAAAAAAATGATTGGAGATGCCTTGGTACACATGGAGCTTCTTTCTATATGCTCAGTGTGTGAACATGGATCTATGGCTCCAGACATGTGAGTTTGGGGTAGCATCCTTTTCAGGGCAATGCAGTTCAAGGAAGCAAACCTATCTAGTTGGGATGTCGCATCACGTTCTTCTGATAATTTTGTTCAAGAATTAAGATCCCAATCGAAAGCCAATATGTATTAAAACGTGCAATTAGTAAGGGACAGGTTTGATTTCTGGGAGGGTTTCTTTTGGCGTTAGGTCCCACCCTGAGAACATAAAGTCGATCTCTCTCATTTCTAAGTGCACATGAGGGGACGCGGCACATTATTTCCCTTTGCAACAGGGGGGAAAAAAATCGTCTTTGACTTGAAGGATGTACAGGCATGTTCTTTTTAATCCATTTCTGTCAACCGTGAACCTTTTCACACACACCCCCCGCATTTTTGTTGTTAGTGTTGGCCATTCATGTGTTTGTTTTATGCCATTTCCCCCACCATTATTATGCCGTTTCTACGTCATGCATGCAAATAAAAAATAAATAATAAAATTGCTTGTGTTTACTGAGGACAATTGGCATGCAGAAAATGGCACACAAATTAAGAGTCTTGAATTTTACGTGCACGAAACAAGAAGTGAACACAAAACTGGGGATCGCTACAACCAAAGAAGTGGAGGAGCTGAACAATTTTAGTGGCATCACTAATTGGCACTCGGGGGTTCCAGGTGGTAAGAGTCAGATTTTCCCCAGAGCAAAACAGAAGCACCTGTCTACCACCAGATTCAAGGAGCTTTTCCAGGGCTGCTGACACGGTGCTCTGTATTTCATAAGATACACTTGCGTGTTCAGCCTGATCTAGCAGCCGAAGTCAGCTCTTTAATATTATTTTTCCCCATTCTAATTTTGAAACTGTAGATGCGGAGAATGGTTTACATTTCCGGCTACTCAGCATCGAGCAAATCGAAAAGGAAGAAAGAGGGAGAGGGAGGGGGAAACTGCAGAAGTCTGCAAAGTAGCGGCGGCCCTTCAGAAAAGCATGCTCGACAATGGTTCTACCCTCCCATCACCCTATTTTATTTGGTGCCAACAGCTGTTTTTTTACTGCTTCCATCCTCTCCCCCAAATTCATCCACCAACTTAAAAAAAACCACACCAACGAGACCTTCCCGTTCCAAAATTCCACAAACTTAACCCCTTCCCGCCCCAAACTCCGTCCCTTTCTGCAACTTGAAAACAAAGTTGGAGTCCAGTGGCACCTTTAAGACCTGTTGGGCATGGCAAGTGTAAAACACTTGAGTATTTACAGGGTTAATGTTGTTTGTAATGGTCAACAGGAAGTCACATGCCTGTTTGTAACCAATCTGTTTACACAATAGAATGCCCGGGAATTTTGTAAGAACCTTAGGTATCTGATTGGAAAACAATGTATCAGGTATTTAGCATATTGGGTTCTCCTTCCTGCTCTTTGTTCTTGCTGAAGAAGGAGACGCCATTCCCGTTTTATCTTTTTAGCTGTAAGGATGTAGTACCTAGCTCTTGTTATTTTATATCCTGTGTACTTTTTTCCCCGTGTTAGGTTTATAGTAAACTTTTATATTTTTCATACACATGGACTCAGTCTCTCAGTCTTTACTCTGCTGGCGCTAAATGATTTTTACTCTGCTTAAATACTTTTATAAAAGAATCCCAAGAAGACCAACATAGTTTTATTCGAGGCCCGCACACGACAGCTTATACCTTGACTAAAACTTTGTTGGTCTTAAAGGTGGCCACTGGACTCCAACTTAGTTCTGCTGCTTCGGACCAAGGCTGCGGTCACACACACTAAAGGATCCACTTTCAATCCCCTTTCAGTGCACTTGCTAAGGCTGCGATCGTACGGACAATTAGACCCGACATAGGTGCGAATGCCGGGCGGATTTAAAGGCCGCGATCAGACAACAACATTTGGGAAGCGGAGTTAAAAAACACCGGGGGAAATACGGTAGTAAACGGGTTGCGACAGGCCACGGATGGACTTTCCTGGGTCTGATTGCTCCAGCGCGCTCTCATGACGTCCGGATGGTCTGATCAGGCCATCCCAACTCCGTGCTGTTGGGGTTTTTCCCCCCCTTCGCAGTATGCACATCATCGCAAACTCCATAGGGAGCCCTCGCTGTGGCGGTGCGATTCATCGATCCCTCGGTTAAGCGCATGGGGGAAAAACAGCACACACACACACAAAAACTCACCTGCAGTTGCGTCTGATCACACCCTGATGGACTGCACCCGCAGCCTCAAAAGGAGGTGTGATCGTGCAACTGTGAGTCAAATTCCTCCGGAGGAAATAGCCTTGCCCCCCCCCGGTGTTTTTTCTGGCCCGTGTGACCGCAACCTAACTGGATTTTACTGTGTGAACTGGCAACATCCAGTTGGAAAGTGCATTGAAAGTGGTTTATTTAGTGCGTGTGACCGCAGCCTAACAGGGCTACCCACCTGAACGCAACCTGAGGATCATTTGCTTTCCGTTTGTTTGTTTGTTTCCACTCTGCCTTCCAAAGTGTCATTTGGGTGGCTGGGAAGGTTTCAGATGGGGGGGGGGAAACACCTTTTTTGTCACAGGTATGTAAAAGACTCTCGCAGGGCTACAGGCACTCTCCGTTCAATTAAATCCCCAGGCTGCTATCAGATCCCGGCAGCTCTTTTTGCCGTACTGCGATAATTTCTGGAGGCAAGACACCTGGCTAAGTTGGAGCAGTGATTAATTTTATGAGTTGAGGGTGCAGTCATCACTCACAAAGAGGCTTAGGGTTGGGATGATGGATGATGGGCAAAGAGCAACCTGATAGGACACAGCCCATGAATCTGTTCTACATCATCAGCTCCTTTGATCACTGGCAGAAGTTCAGAGATGCATCCCCCCCCCTGCATCTGTCCAAAACAAACAACCGCTACCAACCATCCTTCTCTTTCTCTCGGCAACCTTCCTTTTCAACAGACTCACTCGATGGAGGCGCGGGAAGAAGCGCAAGGCGCTCTTTGTGCGGCAACAAGGACCGGCCGTGTGAACAGAGAAGAAGATTGTGACATGGGGCTTTACATGCATTTTCCTTTCAGAAAACCTGCCTCCGTCTTGTTGATGCTTGTACGATCGCTGTCGTTTCCAAATTTTAATGTCTTCCCTGCCTCAATGACAGCTGTGTAATATTTAGCCTGGAATGACTTGGGAGATGACTAAGAGGAGACATGACAGAGGTGGGTAAAAATTATGCACGGGGTAGAGTAAGAGTGTGCTGACAAAAGAGAACTCCTTCTCCTTCTCCCCACTCCAGTGTGTCCGATGAAGCTGCTGGGCAGTAGGTTCAGGATGGACAAAAGGAAATACAAAAGTGTCGGGGGATAGTGAGATATTGAAAAAATTGTATTTAGCAGAGATAATATAGCCCAGCAGAGCCTGAGTAAAATAATTCAGACTGAGAGTCCATGTGTGATTAAAATATAAAGTTTTTTTTACTAAATTCTAGCATAGGGAAGGGTAACTGGGATGAAAATAACAACAGAGCATAATCGGCTACATCCTTATACTACAAAGACAAGACTAGAAGAGAGAGGAATGGCTGCTCTTCTTTCTTCTTCTTCTTCTTCAGAACACCAAACAAAAACGGGAAGAGAAGCCATAAAATGGTAATACACTTTAGTTCCAATCAAACTTTAGTTCCAATCAAACTCCTAGATCAGGGAGAAAGTTCCCGGGCTTCTTACAGCTAAAGAACATTGGTTACATGAGAAACATGTGACTTCCTGTGAGTAACAGAAACAAACATTTAACCCCAGATATACTGAGTGTTTTCAACTTGTAATACCCAACAAAAAGGGGAAAGTGGTTAAAATGGGGAATTCACTGCCAGAGGATGTAGTGATGGCCATGGGCATAGATGGCTTTAAAGAGGATTAGACGGATTCTTGGAGGACAGAACTATCCATTGCGACTAGCCACGGTGACTAAAGAGAACCTCCACATTCAGAGGCAGTCTGAATTCCAGAGCCAGGAGGCAATATCAGGGGAAGGCCTCAGCCTCTATGCCCTGTTGTTGGCCCTCCAGAGGAACCGGATGGCCACTGTGTGAGACTGGATGCTGGACTAGATGGACCACTGGTCTGATCCAGCAGGGCTGTTCTTATGTTCTTATGAAGGCCTCAGCCTCTGTGCCCTGTTGTTGGCCCTCCAGAGGAACTGGTTGGCCACTGTGTGAGACAGGATGCTGGACTAGATGGACCACTGGTCTGATCCAGCAGGGCTCTTCTTATGTTCTTATGAAGGCCTCAGCCTCTGTGCCCTGTTGTTGGCCCTCCGGAGGAACTGGTTGGCCACTGTGTGAGACAGGATGCTGGACTAGATGGACCACTCGTCTGATCCAGCAGGGCTCTTCTTATGTTCTTATGAAGGCCTCAGCCTCTGTGCCCTGTTGTTGGCCCTCCAGAGGAACTGGTTGGCCACTGTGTGAGACAGGATGTTCCGCCAGGCATTTGGTTGAGGAAAGCGATGGGGGGGGGGATAGTATGACAACTGGCACTCTCATACGCTTCCCCATCCCTCGCAACCCCTCCCCCCAAGGAGGCCAGGGGAGCCAATTTTTCTGCCATCTGAGATAAGTACTTTGTTTCTGTTTATCGATCTGTTATTAACTGATTTTAATGTTTTAAATGAAAGAATTTTGTTATCAGTGTTGTAAGCCGCCCCGAGCCCTACCTGTAGGGGAAGGGCAGCCAAGCAAATCTAATTTAATAAGTAGATAAAAATAAAATAAAAGGATGCTGAACTAGATGGACCACTGGTCTGATCCAGCAGGGCTCTTCTCAGGTTCTAATGAAGGTTGATGCCTCTATACCCTGTTGTTGGCCCTCGAGTCCAGGGTAACTGGATGGACATTGTATGAGACAGGATACCGGACTACATGGACCACTGGTCTGATCCAAGCATGCTCATCTTACGTTCTTAACTCATTTGCCCGCCTCAGTCATGTATGAAGTTGGAGGGAGATGCCTATTTTTAGAAGAGAAGGCATGAACCATCTGCTCATTTTCCATGGGTGAAAGATATTGATGACTATTGGCCAACATGGCCCAGTTGAACCTCCATGTTCCACCACAGAATGTCAGTTGCTGAGAGGCAACCACAGGAAGGAGCATTGTCTTCATGCCTTGTTTACGGGCTGTCAAAGGACTTGTGGAGGTAGTGATGGCCTGTCAAAAGGGGTTGAACAGATTCCTGGAGGAGAGGTTCATCAGTGCGAGCTAGCGGGTGTTACTGAACGGAGCCTCCATATCCAGAGGCAGATTCCAGTGCTGAGAGGCCGCAGCAGGGGAGGGCTTTGGCCTCTATGCCCTGTTTATTCAGCCCTCCAATGTTTGGCCACTATGTGAATTCTGGTGGACCAGATGGACCACTGGCTCTTTGTATGTTTTTGTGTGTTCTACACTACAGCAGAGGAATTTTTGGTCTGATCCAGTAGGATAAGAACATAAGGACATAAGAGAAGCCAATGTTGGATCAGGCCAATGGCCCATCCAGTCCAACACTCTATGTCACACAGTGGCCAAAAATACCAGGTGCCATCAGGAGGTCCAGCAGTGAGGCCAGGACACTAGGAGCCCTCCCACTGTTGCAGCCCCCCCCCCAGGCACCAAGAATACAGAGCATCCCTTGCCCCAGACTGAGAGTTCCTATCTATACCTTGTGGCGAATAGCCACTGATGGACCTCTGCTCCATATGTTTATCTAATTCCCTTTTGAAGCCGTCCATGCTTGTAGCCGCCACCACTTCCTGTGGCAGTGAATTCCAAGTGTTAATCACTCTTTGGGTGAAGAAGGACTTCCTTTTATCCATTCTAACCCGACTGCTCAGCAATTTCATTGAGTGCCCATGAGTTCTTGTATTGTATCTTACCACATAACCTACATTTTTAAATCCCTCCCTCCTAACAGCTGTTTTATCATCACAATGGCTGCGGTCGCACACACTAAAAGAATGCACTTTTCAATCCCCTTTCAGTGCACTTTCCAACTGGATTTTGCCAGTTCCCACAGTAAAATCCAGTTGGAAAATGCATTGGAAGTGGATTGAAAGTGGATTATTTAGTGTGTGTGACCACAACCTCAGTCTTTACTTAATATCTCTGTGAGGATGGCTAAGCTATTAGGTAGGTCATCCAGTGACCTTTATAGAAAAATGGGGATTTGAACCCAAGGACTCCAGATCCCAGCACTGTAACCACTAGATAATACTGGCTAATCTATTCCCCAGGTATTTCCTCCCAGGTAGATTTCACATCTACTATTGGACGGAAAGTAACATTGAGAGAGAAGACGCACAGAAGTCGGTCACAGGAAAGGAAAAGATTCAGCAATCCCAACCAGACACTCCCTGTACTGTACAAATACGGGGGACTCATATCTTCAGTTACAAATGGCTGGAGCAGATCTGGGTTCAAAACACACCAGTCATATGGAACCTTAGAATCAAAGCTCAAGGCTTCTTTCCATCAGATATGTCAGGAATCGCAGGTAGGCCAGCAACCCCGCATCTTGCCATAGAGCAATCAAACCAGTAATTCCCAAACTGCGTGCCAAGGTACATGGAGATGCCATGAGAAAACTCTTCGTGTGGCACAACAAATACATTTTTCAAATAATTAAACACTCCCATGAATGCAGAAGATCTAACCACAGAGGAATCTGCTGCTGTTATCTCCGCAGGATTTACTCTTCTGGATTTGCATTTTAGCACTGTTTTGGGTGAATAATTCTGTGTTTCTACACTGGGCGTGATTGGATCGTGAAGTCACTTCTGATACAGGGAGGAGGCTGTCCATTGCATCTCTGTGTGAGTCACTGCTATGACCTCACCTGTTTTCAGTTGGCTTCAATGGAAAGTCATGTACTGGATGTCATCGATCCTTTCTGATAAACAACAGAATTTGTGTCTCTCAGAGGAGTCTGCCTGTTGTACCTCTGTCCTGGCTTTCCCTATTCCCAAGCAGATCCAGTGGGTGATTAACAGAAGGTTTTGAAAAGAAGAAGAGACTGGATTTATACCCCGCCCTTCACTCGGAGTCTCAGAGCAGCTTACAAACTCCTTTCCTTTCCCCTCCCCACAACAGACACCCTGTGAAGTAGGCAAGGCTGAGAGAGCTCTTTTAAGAACTGCCCTTTTCAAGGACAGCTCTGACAGAACTATGGCTTGCCCAAGGTCATCCAGCAGCTGCAAGTGGAGGAGTGGGGACTCAAACCAAACTGGCTCTTTTATTTACAGGTACTTTTATTTACACTTCTGATTATCTAGGCTCAGTTTTCAAACTGGAAGCATAGTTATAGATCAAAAGAGACCAGGGTTGGGTTGGGTTGGGTTGGGTTTTTTTTGGGTTGCCCCTTTTTGTACTTTCAGTGATCAAGAAGTTCTCTCTTTTTTATGCCATTTGTATGCCATTCAGTATTAATTCTAATATAGGTAAGAGAATTTTAAAAATTCTGGAATTTTTAACTTTAATTCTGTAATCATGTGCACTTTGTGGCTACATCTTCCCATTCCCTGTCATCACTTTGCATTTCTTCCCTCCCCCCCTCCCCTGCAGGGTACCTTAATAAAACTCTTCTGCACAAAAGGACCTTTGGTTTGATTGTAGGATTGCAACAA